>NW_008656549.1:7969-29930 GCF_000695815.1 Acanthisitta chloris | reverse complement strand
GCGCGGGCACGGCCGCTGTCAAAAGTTTCCCGTTTAATTACCGGGAGCGCAGATTGTTTCTGTGCACCAGTAGTGCCCTGGGGCGGGTGGTGTGAGCCGGGCTGCCCCGAGCAGCAGCTGCACTGAATATCGCTGGTTCAGCCCGTATTTGGTCACTTTTGGGTTTAGAAGACATGGCCACGGGTATGTTTTAGTCCTTTTGTCTTAGAGAATCTTCTCGTTGAAGGCTTCAACTTCCAAGCCCAGCCCTGCTGTGGTGGTGTCTGTGGGAACACCACCGTCCTTGGACAGTTGCAGCTGGAGGAGGGTAATTTCCCTCCACGAAATGTTTGACCCAGATCTGTCTTGAACCTCAGTTAGGGACTAGGAAGTGCAAGAAGTAAAATAACTTCAGTGTCTCTCGGGTGGCGAGTGAGAGCAGGTCAGAGGTGTGGTTTCAGGGCTGCTTGTGGAGGTGTTTAGGGTGGCTGGTTGGCCCTCAGGTGGTCACACCTGGCTGTAAGGAGCTGTGGTGATGCAGATCTGTGCAGGTATAGGAGTGCCAATCCATGAGGTCAGGGATGGTCCAGCTGCCTGCAGTTGGTGTGAGTGGATCCCTGGTTTCCTCCCTCCCCTGTCAGTGGTACTCAACTGGTGAGGATACCTGTGTTCCTCTTGTGTAGCATATGGACTTGTGAAGAAATAGATTTATGGGGTTTGAGGGTGATTTGTTTCCTTGTTTTTTTCTGTTCTGTGTGGTTTGGTTTTGTCAGCCTGGTCTATGAATTGCAGCACATAAACATTCAAAAGGGTGAGTCCAGTGAGACTCACATCTGGTACTGAGGATGTTCAGGATAGATCTTGGTGCTTCTGACTAAGATTTCTTTGGCTATTGGAGTGTTTTCATACTGCTTGCCAGAAGGAAACCCAGTCAAACATCTGTCCCATCAACTTACATCATCTTTTATGTGTAATTTAAAATATTTTAGACCCACACATGGCTTTGCTTGAAGAACTGGAGAAGGGCATGAAGCAGCCACTGTGGAACTTTACTGCAGGAGCCTGGTGGGCTGGTTCCCATTGTGCATTTCTCCTTGGGATCCAGGTGCTCTGGGCCAGGTGTGTCACTGCAGGTGGCAGGGATGCTCTCTTGGTAGGTGACCCTGGGGGCAGAGGCTGTGCTAGGTGACCTTGCACAATGTCACCTCATTCAAATCTCCTGAGCTGTGACAGGTGAAAAAAATTAGTATTTTTAGGCTGCCCAAAGCAGCACATGAGACTGTGACTCGAAAGCCTAGTACACCTCCTCAGCCTCATGTGTCAGGGTAGGGATCTCTTCACACAGTTTCTCTCACCTGTCTTTTGGCCAGGACCTCAGACACAGTGGGTGCAAGAGATGTCTAAGCCTCCACAGCATCTTAGAGCCATTGATGAACCAGAAATAGAAGGATCTCATACTAGATTATCCACTTAGAGAGACCTACAGTTGCGTAGCTGCACTTCCAGCTTGCAGGACTGATTGTAAACCCACTAAAAATAGATCTTTATTTCACACTAGTCTTACACATGCTCCCTGTCAAAATGCTTTTAATTTCCCTCTCTGACGTGCACTGTTGTATTTTGTATTCCTCTCAGCGTCTCTGAGAATCACAGGCAAAAGTGCTTTTCAATGTTGCTACTCCTACAGAGCTGAAACTCCTCACGTTCCACAAAATAAGCCTTTAAAGATTCATGTGGACACCCAGAGCCATGGCACGAGCCCACAAGTGCTGTCAGAGCTGGATGGCTAGTAAATTAATTGGGGGAGTGATGTCAACTTCCATAACTAGGGGCACACGAACCCTTGGCTATAAATAGTGCAGTGGGGAAAATTCTGTTTTGGGGGCAAGGAATAACTGATGTTGAAGTTGTAGCTCCAGGTGGAAGGCTGATAGTGTCAGGCTGGAGGGGGGGGGAGGGCCCATGCTAGAGACTGGGATTTGGTGTCTAAAGCTTGCAGAGTCTTCTCTCTCCCAGTTCTTCCATTAAGTGCTCTGTACACTTAATACAGCTCTTGATTGGAAATTGTTCCCCTGAGCATGGATTCTTT
This sequence comes from Acanthisitta chloris, assembly GCF_000695815.1. Taxonomy (NCBI): domain Eukaryota; kingdom Metazoa; phylum Chordata; class Aves; order Passeriformes; family Acanthisittidae; genus Acanthisitta; species Acanthisitta chloris. The sequence continues at coordinate 27,862 of NW_008656549.1, read as the reverse complement.
TATCCATATGTAAATGCTCCTCCGTGCTCAGTTTTAGGCCGTGTACTTCGCTTGCTGTGTCTGTCACTGGAGAGAGGTTTGAATCATTCCCTGATTTTTTGGAACAGGAGTGTTGCATGTTGCAGATCTCTCTCGGCTCTGGAGTGATGCGTTTCCCCATGTCAGCTGTCTGCTGCCTGTGAGTGACAGGGTGACAGCTCAGGAGGGAGGCATGGAGACCTCTAACCTATGGAGGGAGGGAAAAGGGTGATGGAGCTGTATGAACTCGGAATGAAAATAGTTTACTGTCTCTGAATGTGGCTTGCTTTGATCTTTAAACTCTGTGTTTTCTTTGGGTTTTATCTCTGGTTACCTAAGTTCTCAAATTCCCTTCCCTATCCAGGTTCTCGCCTCATTTTCAGATGCTTGTGAGCTTCAAACATCTGCAAAATACCTGGTGGGTGGATATGATTTAAGAAATTCCTTTTATAGAGAAGGAACAGTGTTTTGGATTGGTAGGGACCTTAAAGCTTCTCTCCTTCCATCCTCTGCCCTGGACAGGGACACCTTCTACTAGACCAGATTACTCCAAGCCCCATCCAACCTGGCCTTATCATGACATAATTAAGGTGCAGAACTGTAGGGACATGAGTTGAGTTTTTCTTACTTGCAGAGGGTGGAGATGGTTTGAGGTGCAAACAGTGCCCTGCACAGCTTTGGGGTGTTTTTCCACGTGTCCTGTCGGTGTGGCTCAGTGGGCAGTGCCTTGTCCCAGTGCTGCATTGACTCACTTCTAGATGTTCCTGGTGGAAATGGGGTGTTTGGGTCCCTCCACTGGCTTCCCACACGAGTCAGACTGAGAGACAGCACCATGTTGCTGACTCCTGGGGCGTGGGGACAAACACAACCAGGGCTGTGCATGGTGAGGGAATTCAGACCTGGAGTCACAATCAAAAAGTTCCTGCGTGAATTCCCATTGCTGCTTTCTGTGGCTGTTCCAGGCCATGTCCTGTGCCTGTCTCACCTTCCTTTGGCTTGCTCAGCCCCAAGTCTGTGGAGCTCAGTGCCTTTGCATTCTGAGAGCAGCACTGTCTGCTGCCAGGGAAGGCGCAGGAGCCGCTGGCGCGTGGTCGGCAGCTGTAGGGTAATCTGCTCCCAAAGAAGCAGCATGGTTTACATCTACTGCAGCTTATTTTTGCTCATTGTTTCCTGTTTATGTGGGTAATCTTCTTATCCACAGAAATGTCCGGTCCTCTCTTTGAATCCTTGAGTTCTTGCTTCTAGTCATTTTGGAGCAGTAAGTTCCACAGGCTTTAAAAAAAACAGTAATAACCTCTTTAGTTCTTTGTATATAAGTGACAATTCCATTCTTCACATAATATGTGAAGGGATGAGTTGTTATTCATTGTATTGCCTTTTAATATCTGATTTTTCTCATTTTATTTCAAAGGCAAGCACTCCAAATCTTTTGAGTGTCTCTAGCTGTATTTTTTCCTACATCCTTTACTTGTTACTTTGTCCTCTGCTGGATTCTATCCTTCTCTGATATGAATTCTTACTCTTACCTGTGGTTCCCTTCCTGGGATGGAGCGAAGATGAAATGAATGCAGTAAGCCCAGGAAGGTGCACTATTGGATTGTATGGCTGTGCAGTAATACTTTTAGTGGCAGAAAAATACAGGACGCTTCGTGGAGAGGTAGGAGAACATTTACATCATTAAAGATCACTGACCACTGTTCACTTTTGGAGGTTTATGTGGCAGCAACTCCATCTAATGTATAGTTACGTCTGGTAAAACTTCCCCTGGGGTCAAGGCCAAATTCTGCTGCTCTTTCTCCCCCATGTTTTTATTTCAGTGAATTAGGGACCACATAAAGGTAAAGCCTTTTGTGCTGCTTGTTTTTTGAGGTAGCCTGAATTTTTTACCATGTGTCTTTGCAGCTGAATCAAGTTTGAAGAGGCACATTATTGGGTCTGAGCTGCAGCTGATGGAGTGGTTCTGGGAATGCAGAAGCCAGTTCTGTAATGACATGTGGTCTTTCTGTCTTTTCAGGTGCTGGAAAATTACTCAGATGCTCCTATGACCCCAAAACAGATTCTGCAGGTCATAGAGGCTGAAGGACTAAAGGAAATGAGGTTAGTATTGATGATCTTGTCTAAACCAGTGTGCAGCATGGGGGAGGCAGCATATGAAGGCTCATTTTGCTTCATGCAGTTCTGCCTCATTCCCAGCCCACTTTGCTTCCCTTTTTCTCTTTCCAGCCTGGTAATTTCAGATGACAGTGCAGACATTTATATACAGGTTGTGGGGTGGGTTTTTTTCTTTGACAATAAGTGGAAGCTGTTCTTGGATTTTTTTTTACAACATCCAGAGTTTCATGCATGTGTTGTGAAATAAATGCCTCTTGCAGATCAGCCCCCTGCATTGTGCTGTGCTTGCCACTCACTCACGTGGTCCTCTCATAAGTAGCTCCCAGCAGTTTCTGCTGTTGTGACTCGAGTTTGAGAACAGTTTAAGTTTCATCTCCTCTGATAATTCTTTTCTAGAGCAGACATTATCTTCTAAGAGACTCACTTTATTTTGTGTCACTGGCTGATGCTCAGGGTCTCGAGCATGAGGTGGCTCAAACAGTTGTGGCTCTTGACATTGTATGGAGGAGATGTCCATCTCAGAATGATAATGGAACCTTGGAAAGGGCAGAAGTGGGAGTCTGTTTTTCTTAGTTAAGTTCCCATGAGCTTCCATCTGTTTCCATGACAGTAGTAAAATCCAGAGTGTCTTGTAGCTCAAAGCAAGTGGGTAACTGTGATAGTCCAAATGCCTCAGTTAGTGCTGCCTGGCAAAAAAGAAAATAGGAAGTTTGACTACCAGGGACAGAAAAAGCTGCTGCCCAGTGATGGACTGCTGGGGAATCCAGATGCATGGGCTGTTTCTAGTCTTGCATCTATCTCCCCTTCCACAGTCCCTTGTGGACTGTTTTCCAGCCTGGTGTTTGCATTTCCTGAACCTGTACTTTACAGAAGGTAAAGTGATTTCTTCTGGGACCTAACAACTCCAAATGTTAGCTTGTTTCTGCTCATCGTTTGTGTGAGCTCAGGAAACAGCTGGGATGGTTTGAACAGTGGAAATAGGTGTTGTGTACAGAGGTGTTGTGTGGGGAGCTGCTGTTTGGAGAGGGATGAGCCTGGTGTGTGCTGCTGCATCTGATTCAGAGCTGTTGGAGTACCCGTCTGCCATGTTCTTACAAGAGAGGAGAGGAACTTTTCACAAGGATACATAGTGATAGGACAAAGGACAATGGTCTTAAGGTGAAGGAGGGTAGATTTAGATTTGATATTGGGAAGGAATTCCTTCCTGTGAGGTGCTGAGGCACTGGCACAGGTTGCCCAGAGAAGCTGTGGCTGCTCCATCCCTGGAAGTGTTCAAGGCCAGGTTGGATGGGGCTTGGAGCAACCTGGGCTAGTGGAAGGTGTCCCCACCCATGGCAGAGGGTTGGAATGAGTTGAGCTTTAAGGGCCCTTTCAACCCAAACCATCCCATGATTCTATGATCCTCGCTGAGGAGATCTTCACTAGTTTGGGTATGGACAGTGGTTTCACAGCTCTTGACTAGAATTCAGGCAGATTTTAAGGTGGACCTTCACAGAGCTTTGCTTTAATCAATCTTCTACAACTCTCTCGCATCAGTCCTGTGGCTTAAGCAGGCAGTGCACAGTCTGTCCTCTGCCAAAGGTAATAGCAGGGCTCTTTACACATACAAATTGTCCTGTGCTCTCCCAGTTTTTACAAGTGACCTGTCACAGTGTGTAAGTAAAGACCAGGCTGGAGCATGTGTCAAGTTAAATCCCACAAAGCTTGCTCGTTCCTTTAAAGGTCGGTGGTTTCCCCTGGGATATCTGCTTTCCCTTCCCCAGTCATTAATTCTCTGCTTTAAGAAAAGATTGTCTCCTTCAGAGCATGATTGTTAGCAGTGAGCCTGCCTGGCAGGACGTGCAGCAGGCTCTGCTGATGCTTGTGTAGAAGCCCTTCCTGAAACTCCATTTCCTGAAGGAAATAACTCAGTGCCTCGAGATGTTTTTCCCTCTGAATCAGTCCTGGGGTGGATTCCCCGGGTTGGAGGGTCACACTGCTCTGCTGGGAGGGCTCTGTGCCATATCGGGCACTGATCTTCCTGTGAGGCTGATGCTCGAGCCAGGACACTGGCCCCAGCACCATGCTGAGTTCTAACTCATGGCAGAGTTCTAACTCTTGGCTTTTGCGGGGGGAAAATTGCTTACTTTGCCATTCTAAAAATGTGTCTGGTGTGTTTGGAGTGTTTGGAAAACACAGAGGGGAAATCACAGGACAGAAGGCTGGAAATTTTGTTCGTGTTATCTGAAAGTGACACAAGGTAACTTTGCCTGTTGCTAAGGCCTATGAAGGAATGTCCGAAAACCCAAACACATTCAGGGTGGAAACAGAAATTTCAGTTTGAGAATGATTTTCTTTGAAATATTTAATCTCAATCTAGTTTTCGGTTTCTCTTTTACTAATAATGCAGACAATGCTGCTGTGATGCCTCTTACAGCTAACTGAACATGTGGGACTGACTGGAAAACACACTATTACGTGGCACAGCAGTTTCAGCAGTGTGAGTGTAGGATGGGGCTTTAACCAGGGAGTACATCAGAGCCTTCATCTGCAGTTTGGCCTGTGACATGTCAGGGAGACATTTCAGTAATGTGTGTGTTCCTTGTGCTGGTTTTGTTTACATCTTTCTACTGTTGAATAAATCCGGGGGTTCTTTAAAATCAATCCAGCACTGGAGGTTTCAAGCAGAGAAGGGGAGGAAACAGGTAATAAAATGTCTAAAAACAGGTGAAGTGAACTTTCAAATTGGCATCACATTTCCTGTGTGCTGCCAATAGCTTCGCTGTGATGTGCGGAGGCTGATGTACAGGTCAAAATGAAACCAATGACACTGTGCTTACTGAAGTTTCTGACCCATAAAGTTAATGGCATCACCTCTGTTCCCCTCCTTCAGCTAACGAAGCTCATTTAACCGGATCTTTCAGGCTGTTCTGTCAACAAAGCCATTTCTTAAACCATTTCCTTTCTTCCTTTCCCTGTTCCAGTGGCACATCCCCCCTGGCCTGCCTCAATGCCATGCTCCACTCCAATTCCCGGGGAGGGGATGGGCTCTTCTACAAACTGCCTGGACGCATCAGCCTTTTCACACTCAAGGTAAATGCTGAGCTCTGCTCCCAACTGAGGGCCCAGGTGTGAGCTCTGCTTGTTGCGCAGAGCAGAGTGTTGCCCTGTGATGAGCAATGTGCTGCATGGGAGATTGTCATGTGAGAAAGGGTCTGGAATTCATTGTTTCCTTGAAGCTTATACCTTTCAGCTACATTCAGCCATCTGTGATAAATTCCTTAAAAAAACCACCCTATTATTTCTTGAATTGCACAAGCAAGATAACTCTTTTTATTGCAGTACCTGGTGTCCAGCTCAGGTGGCTGCTTATCAGAACAGTCTTGTGGTGCCAGCCACAAGGGAGAACAGCCAGCCAAGGAATTAAATTGGTCTAAGAGCTTGTAGCAACAAGTAAAATCTTGATAGGAAAATGTATATTCATTCTTCTGCTTGGTTGTTTTGTGTTCCACCACATTCCATGTTACTTAGCATCACTGTTTCCCTCAGATCCCAAGGCCTCTCTGGAACATTTTTTTAATTTCTAGTTTATTGTCCCAATAATTTTAAATACTGAAGAAGTTTCTGGTCTTGGGGTTTTCTTTTGCATTGATTTGTACTGTTGGATTCTCTGATAAATATCAGCTTGATCGACAACAGATATCTCAGCTGTTTCATTCCCAGCTTTTCTTTCTGCTGTTAGAAAATCTTGTCACCAGATTTTGCTGAAAATAGAAAGCATTGGAATGGCTTTGATTGTACAAGTAGGAAACACATCTCCTAAGCTTAGTATTTGGCCACTGTGATGCTACCTGTTCTTTCAAAGAAAGAATGAGATGCTTCTCTGTAACAGGAACTCCTTACTTGAAGAAAATCACCACCAGTCATTGACCTTATGTATTTTGGGTATGCCTGAGTTACTTGTCTAGGAGAGGGCTATGAAGTGATTCCTGTTCTGCTGTGAGCCTAAATATACTTTAAAATATCCTTCTGTATCAAGGGTTAAAATAGGGAAGATGAAAAAAATCAAGGTTAAAGTATATGCAGTTCATTCTGTTCCCACTGGTGTAAGTTTGGGAGCTGTAGCCATCCCTGTTCTGTTTCCCCTTTAGAAAGATGCCTTGCAGTGGTCCCGGAACCTGTCAGTGCCAGAAGGGGAGGAGCTGGAGGACACAGCAGATGCAGAAAGCTGTGGGTCCAATGAAGCCAGCACTGTGAGTGGTGACAATGATGGTAAGTGTCTGGTGACATTAACCCTGAGCTCTGGCACCTACTCCTGTGGCTGACTAAGAGCTTGTCTCTTTCAGTGTCTCTTGATGAAACCTCCTCAAATGCCTCATGTTCCACTGAATCTCAGAGTAAGGGACCTGCTACCAGGGAGAGCTACAGAACTGCCTCCCAGGTAGGAAAAAGTGGGGATAATGGGAAGGGTGAAGCCTCTCAAGGGGAGCTTTTGTTACTGCTGGGGTGGTGTGACAGGGACTAGTTGTGCACAGGTGCCTCAGAGAGTTATGGGGCTGTCTCAAGGAGTTGGAGGATGGGGAGGGATCATATACAGAAGGCAATCTTGAATTCTCTGCTACTCCTGAGTGTAGTGACACCTGAAGATTCACCTAGGAGCCAGACAGCTCTTGAACTGAGGAACATGCTGCTTGGAAGGTTTTTTTATTTTACCCTTCCCTAATGTCTTTGTTCCTTTGTTTCATTTTTTGGATTCTTTCTGGCCTGCAGGCAACCAAACAGAAGAAGAAGACAGGTGTGATGCTGCCACGGGTGGTGTTAACCCCACTGAAAGTAAATGGGGCACACATGGAATCTGCCTCAGGTGAGCACAGCTTTGGGGTGTTCCTGGTGACCACACAGATCTCTCTCCTTCAGTCTCTAGTCACCCGTATTTGCCTGAGGATTTCTGTATCACCCACTGGGAATGAGTGTGACTGCAGAGTTGTGTCTGTTTAACTCCATCAACATAGCTGGTACCTGTAACTGGATATGTAGTTAACAGATAATTCCTGTATGTTAAGCCACTCTCCCAGTTGGGCTTTGGCTGTTCTCTACGTGTTTTTCTGAAGTTGTTTTGCTTTTAGGCTTCACAGGAAGGCATGCTGATGGGGAGAGCAGCAGCACGTCCAGCAGCAGCAGCAGCTCCCTGGCCCTGTGCAAAGCCAGTCTGCGCAGCAGGACAGAGATAAACAGGGATCCTCCACAGCTGCTGAGGGGCATCCGAAAGCCCACAGCAGGTATGTGCCTCTGCTTGCAGGCAGAAGAGTAATTGGTGATGTGCAGTCCATGTGTATCTGAGAAAAGAGCACCAGGATCTCCTCCCTGAGGAGGCGTTTGATGATCTGAGGCTCATGTGCTGAAATTTCCACCCTGAGTGTTACTGAGACAATTGGTTAAAAGTTTGCCTAGTCTGAAGAGCAGCACTGAGAATTGTGCCTCAATATGACAGAACTGTGACCACATATCAGACTTTCAGATGTGTGTCTGTTAATTACTGTGCTTGAGTCATTCTTCACACTTGCACACTGCAGTCTTTCTCACTTCTCTTGCTCCTTTAGCTGTAGCAGCTTAGCGTGAATTTCTTGCCCATAATGCTGAAATATTTTATACGAGGATGTTAATTTTCTTTGCCTGTCCTTAAACAACAGGGCAGATGAAACGGAACAGGGGTGAGGACATTGACTTTGAAACCCCTGGCTCCATCCTCGTCAACACCAACCTGCGAGCACTGATCAACTCCAGGACCTTCAACGCGCTCCCATCACACTTCCAGCAGCAGCTGCTTTACCTCCTGCCCGAAGTCGACAGACAGGTAGGAGCTGCAGCACTCGGGTGCCTTCCCTTCCCTGATTGCCCTCGAGCGTGGAGCAGCTGGAGCAGATGTGCTGTTTGTCCTGGCAGGTGGGGGCTGACGGGCTGATGCGCCTCAGCGGCAGCGCTCTGAACAACGAGTTCTTCACCCATGCCGCGCAGAGCTGGAGGGAGCGACTCGCTGATGGTCAGTGGCTTTGCTTTCCTGGGTGCCTGGGCCATAGGTGCTCATTTCATGGCATTGTTTTCCTTTCTCAGTTAATAAACAGAACCTCAGTCCAGCTTTGCTGTGTATCCAGCTGTGTTACCACCACCTTTGCTTCTTTCTTTTCTATTTTTCCCCCCTTTAAAATCAAAGATGTGATTTCCTTTGGTGCTGTGGGACCTTTAGAACTAAGTGGTGAAGGTGTGAAGTAGTGCCAGACTTATCTTTCCTTAAATGGTGGTCTGTGTCTGGTGAAACATGATGTTTTTCAGACTTCAGGAGCTGCAGGCAGTGAATCCAGACTGGGGGGAGCAGGGTGGTAACAGCGTGTCTGTTCTTCCTATTATACAGCTGCTGTTCTCTTCAAACACTAGAAGTTGCATTTGCAGAATCAGTTTTGTTTGGAACTGAATTTGTCTCTTGCTTCCATGTAGGTGAATTCACCCATGAGATGCAAGTTCGAATTCGGCAGGAGATGGAGAAGGAAAAGAGAGTGGAGCAATGGAAGGAGAAGTTCTTTGAGGACTACTATGGACAAAAGTGAGCAACGTTACCTTGTCTATTCCCTTTTATCTATGTTTATGCAGGTGGCAGAATGTGTTTCTGTTTGCAGATACCTGAGCAGATGCAGCATAAAGTCCTTGAAAAATGAAGGTCGTGGGTTGAATCCAACTGTTGCTTTGGGAAAATACTTAGTGGAATTGGCTGGGTCACAGCAGAATTTTGTAGCCCATCTATTTTGTTTCCAAGACTTGGTTTCCATCACAAATCTTTAAGCTCTTTTATCTTTCTTACTCCCCATGATAGCAATGTGGGATGGTGAACATGTGGGTTCTCCCCTGCAGGGTGAGTTAACAAGGGATCGATGAGTCTCTGCCCATGTTAGTGCTAAAATTGGGATGGGCTTTAGCTTTTAGCTGTTTTTTTGTGTTTACCTTGTAGGTTGGGCTTGACCCAAGAAGAATCCCAGGAGCAGAATTCAGTGCAGGAAGATGCTGAGAACAGGACAGAGCTGTCTGTTAAAGGAGAAGGGAGGCTCCCACGTGGGCCCACCACGCGGCAGAGGGACGGACGCTTCCGGAAACGCTCCCGGGCCGACCTGCGGTGCCGGGCCAGGAGGAACCTGTACAGACTGCGGGAGGCTGAGCACACGGAGGCTCCCAAAGAACCTGCTCCCGTGGGGACAGATTCCTCCCTGCACAAAGAGCCAAAGCCTGAGACAGACCTGAAGAAGGACGACCTGACCAGCTCTTCGGCTGCAGGACTGAAGGCAGAGAGTTCCGAGCTGCACCTCTCTCCGGAGACTTCCAAATCACACAGCAAATTGGAAGATCAGTCATTGGCAGCTGCAAACAGAATTCCCAGTTTGCCCCAGGAGAACTCTGCTCAGGAGTCCAAGGAGCAGAAGAGGAAAAGCTTTGAGGAGGCTGCCTCTGCCTCCTTCCCCGAAAAGAAGCCCCGGCTTGAAGATCGTCAGTCCTTTCGTAACACAATTGAAAGTGTTCACCCAGAAAAGCCACAGCCTACTAAAGAGGAGCCCAAAGTCCCACCCATCCGGGTAAGAGAGAGCTGTAGAGCTGCTCAGTGTCTCAGGGCTGCTGTGCTCAGTGGCATCACAACATTATTAAAATGTCAAGTGTTGCCATCGGAAGGGAAGGAGTCGAAGGGTTTCATTGGTGGAGCTGGCGAAGTGCCTCTGTCTGCCACAGTTTGCTGTCGTATTTAGACAGGCAAAGAATGGAAAATCATCCCAAGGTCTTTGCACAAGAGCACAGGGTAACCTTGACTTGCTCCATTCATTTGCATTTGTGTGGATACAGAAAGCACTTTGCTTGAAACAAGCTGACTTGTTGCAAAAAGACCTTCAAATCATATACTTTATCCTGTGTAGTTCCACAGTTCCTTTCCCTTTGGACAGAATCTCAGTATTCCTTCTGACTTTTCCCATTTTGAGTAGAGATACCAAAATGGGTAGTCATCCTGGTGTAGAGACCAGTTTGATCTCTGGAGATGATGTGAATGTAAATCATTTATTTTGTTTGTCTGCAGGTTCTGATAAAACAATATTAGTGTGAACTGAGCTTTGCAGAGCACAGGGGTTATGGGAGGAGCATGTGCTGCTTCTCTGCCAAAATTAGCTTCTAAGTTTGAAAGTCGAAACTCTGTTGAATCCTTGTGATAAGAACTGCGATGAGCTAATAAGCTGCATTTCACTGAAGATGCTCAGTGTTGGAACTCTAACTGCTTTTCCTGTTCTTTCAGATTCAACTTTCACGTATTAAACCACCCTGGGTGGTTAAAGGTCAGCCCACTTACCAGATCTGCCCCCGGATCATCCCCAGCACGGAGCCCTCCGGCCGGGGCCGGCCCGGGGCCCGGACCCTCGCAGACATTAAGGCCCGTGCTCTGCAAGCCCGAGCCCAGCGCGAAGCCACCGCCGCCATCGGAGGAGGGGGTGGCCCCGGAGGGGGGAGAAGCACCGATGAAGGAGGCGGTGGAGGAGAATCCAGCAGCCGTTCCCAGCACAGGAGATCCAAGAGAGCTTATGGAAAACGTGCGTCAGATCTACAACGAGCACAACTACAGTCGTCTGTTCATCTGAGCAGAGGGAGGGCTGGTTCCAAGGAGTCCAACATGGATTCCTGCTTCTCCTCCAGACGAGACCTGTCTGCCTCAAAGAGTGAGGGGAGCAGCATTCCAGGCTGCGCTGCAGAGGACACTCAGCCCAGTGATGAGTCACTGAGGAGGTCGTTCCGTGACGCTCTGACTGGGTCATCCTTGGACAATGCGACTCCTGAGAGGCAGGAGGAGAGCCCTGAGCAGCTCCTCTGTGACCCAAGGACCGAACCCCCACCTTGTGCTGCGTCACAGGAGAGGCAAAGCACAAAGCTGGGATGTGTGGTTCCTGCAGTGACCAGTCTGTCATGCTCTGGGGGGCAGGGGGTCAGCCCTGTGGGAGACGGGGCTGTGGCGGAACTCAGAGATGTTGGTGCTCCTGCTGTACAGCTGGATTATCCTGATGTAAAGGAAAATTCCTCCAGTTGTCCTGTACCACCAGAGTTGTCATTGGGCAGTACGGAACGCCACGAGTCAGAGATGGTGTCTAGGTTTAGATTTAACAGCTCTGAGACTTTTATGGAAAAGTGTGTTGCTGATAGTAATAACTTCAAAACGGTGACTGCTGGAGCGAAGAAAGTGATCCCTGCAGCGTGTGATGCTGCACAGCTGCAGGCAGGGAAAGGCAGTGAGGGCAAACTGAGCAGTGATGAACGAAATGGAGAGGCTCTCGTGCAGCCCTCTGCGTGTGGTGATTTTATTTCTCAGACTAGGATAGATACCTCTGGAAAACTCCTGCAGCTGAGGGAGAGATGCCCCAGAACAGAACCAGAAAATGCACATCAGCCCCTGGGAGAGACACAGGAGTTGAAGACAAGTGGAGATGAGGAAATACAGAGTACACACAGTGAAACAACAGACACTGCTTCCGACTGCGAAGGGGACGTGGCTGATGAGAATCTGGAGGTGGAGATGTGTTTCAGAAGTGTTGGCTGTAGGGAGGTGACTGGGAAAGGCTCCTCCTCTCACAGCAGCAATGAGAGGTGCAATGGGATTAGGTCAAAATCATCTGTGGAGACAGACAATCCAGCCTGTGTTGTGGACTTCTCTGCACCCCCAGCTCAGAGGTGGGCACCCCCTGTGCCGCTGCCACAGAAAGCTGAACGGCTCTCTGGCTCTGCTCGCTCCGTGTCCTCTGTTGAGACCAACAACCCTTTGGTGATGCAGCTGCTGAAGGGGAAGCTTCCACTGGAAGAAGTTCTCCCAGGGACTCACGTCAACATCAAGCTGGAAATTGCACCGCCAGCGCCGGAGAAGCAGTCGGAAAGCCTCTCCCTGCAGTTGGATAGAGGCAGCAGTCAGTATTTTGGCAAAGAATCTTCTCCAGTTGTAGGATTAAAGACAAGTGCCCAAAGCAGGAACGATGACATCCACTCAGTGAGATCTTCTGTAGATCCCCAGGAAAAGACATGTGGATCAGGGGCAGCAGAGGGTGCAGAGGATCAGACTGTTTCAGAAAAACATTCCAAAGGTGGCTCGACTCTAAGCTGCCAAGACCAACTGGCAGATGTGGCAAGTGCCTCTCCAAAGCCTGAAGATGTGGGCCCTCAGGAAAGAACATTTTCTTCCTGTAGCTTTGAGGAGCAGGAGTTGCCCAAGGTCCACTGGGTGCCACAGCACAACCCGTTAGCGAGTGTCATGGCAAGTAAAAGCCCAGAGAAGCTGAACTCTTCTGCAGAGCCTCGGTTTTTATCTCCAGCTGTAACTTCTCTTGGACCAAACCAGACAGGAGGTGCATCGGTCAATAAAAATTATGTTGGAGTTCAAGGCAAAAAGCTCTTTGGTTCTGGTTTTCCTTCCAACCCCAGTGTGAGGCTGCATCACTCCAGGGCTTTGGATCATGGTTCAGCCATGGGAACCTTGTCCCCCAGCAAACCGATTCCCTCAGACAAGGGCTGTGCACTGGGAGAAGGAATCCCAGCTGCCAGGGAGGAATGGACTTCAAAGCAGCACACCAGCACTCCGGGAGGGATCCGAAATGAGAACGTGCTTGTGTGTGGCAGCTCAGCCAAGAGTAATGCAGAGAACCAGAGGGATGCAGCCCAGCACGCCGCGGAGCTGGCTGGGCACGCGCAGAGCGAGCCGCAGGTCATGGACTGGCCCTTCTTCAAGTTTTCCAGGGATCCGGGAAAAGGACAGAGTCACCCTTTGGAGCCTTCGTCCATCCCCTCTCAGCTCAATATCAAGCAGGCATTTTATGGGAAGCTTTCAAAGCTGCAGCTTAATTCCACCAGCTTTAATTATTCATCCAACACTCCGGCTTTCCCCCGAGGCCTTGCTGGGAGCGTGGTGCAGCTCACCCACAAAGCGAACTTTGCCGCGAGCCGGAACACGGCCCTGGCAGTGCAGATGTTTGCTGACAGCAGCAGTGTCGAGGAGATCTCGTTCCAGTGCTCCTGCAGCCTGAAAGCCATGATCATGTGCAAAGGCTGCGGCGCCTTCTGCCACGACGAGTGTATAGGACCCTCTAAGCTCTGTGTATTGTGCCTTGTGGTGAGATAATAAATTATGGCCATGGGACAGGTTGTATATTCAGTGTGTGTATTTTGATAACAACTGATCCTAACGCCTGTACACAAAGTACTCTCTGTTCATAGTAGAAATGCTGTTACACTTTGTTTTGGTGAGGAACGCTGACCTGCCTTCCCACGGAGATCGACAGTGCAGAGTTCCTGCTCACAGTGACATCCTGGTCTGGGTGGGCTGTGCCCCACGGGAGAGATCCTGCTGCTTCCTGTGATGTGGAAATTCCAGCTGTGCTCTGGTACCGCACTGAGGCTGACGCTGGGGGGAGAGGCTGCTCGCTGTGGCAATCCGCGGACCCTCTGTGGGGGAATCCTTCCATCCAAAGGAACTGGAACAGGGTGTTTGCTATTTCAGGGCTGTGCAAGGTGAGGCCCTACAGTCTTCCACTCTCCCCTTCTGCCATCTCCATTCCCGGTTTGTGTGGGAAGTGCTGCTGTGCAGTGAGTGTAAGCAGAGAGCTGCCCTGCAGTGATGGTCCTGTGTGGTCTTTGGATGCTGCAGCAGAATTTGGTGCCCAGGGATGTGCTCTGCAGGTGGCTGCAGAGCCGTGTACAACCCACCGTGTGCCAGATGGAGCCGATGTGGAGGATGCAAGAAGAGGGGGAAAAAACCTGGGGCAAGTGCCAAGCCGCCTGCTGGCCTGGAGGAAGCTGTGTGGCTGGGGAACTGTGCCTGGCCCAGTGGCTGTGCCTGCCTACTTTGGCCAACTTCCACAAACTGCTGTGGAATTATGGAGGTTCCCTGGAGCTCAGTGATGTGGGCAACGAGTGCTGCACTGCAGCCCTGCAGTGAGGACCTGAACCCCACAGCAGCTGAGCCCCTGCAAGCATCGAGCTGTGCATCTGTGTGACCATCACCTAACATTTAAAGCAGTGTTCTTTCCTTTTATTTTTTTCCTTTTTTTTATATATTTTCATTCTTGGATGTATAAAGTGAATTATTTGGCTCCTGTAAGTATCCTCTCTGCATCTGTTTGATCATGTATTTATATGTTGTACACAGTACTGGCCAACTCTGTAAATGGATGTAATGTACATAGAGCATAAAGGGGTCTTTTTTTTTCCTTGGATTTTCAGGCTCTACAGCAGTATTGCATTAAAGTGGTGTTAGTTATTGTCAGAGCCACTGTATTCTGTCTTGCCTGACGTGACGCTCACCACGCAGAGGTGTCTGGGTTCCAACAGCCTCCCTGTGCCCGGGTGGACTGCGCTGTGTGGGCTCAGGGATGACCAGGTGGGATTTGCTGAGCTGAGCAAGTTCACCAGTTCCTCCTCTTTGCTCTCGATGGTTTTACTGCACCTGAGCTCCCAGGGCACGGCTGTACCTGCACTGCAGGAAAGTGAACATCCTTGTGCATCCATAGAGGGAGAGCAAAACTGCAACTCTCTTCCTCTTCGGAGCAATTCCTAATCAAGAGTGAATTGCTTCACTGAGGGAGAGAAGCTGCTGGTTGATTAGAGTGAGCAGTAGCAAGAGTTGTAGGAGGTTTATTTTCATTTTGTTTCTTCTTGTCCCTTTTCCAGCTTGATCCTACCTCCCTTCACCATGCACTTTTTTTTCAGCCGTGCAAGTTCCTCTCTCAGACACAAGCCTGAGGGGTGCAACAAGTTTAGTCCCTGAGATGGTTTATCCTTAATGCATCCAACAGCCTCATCCCGTGGGAATGAGAGCCCAGCGCACGCAGCACCCCGGGCTGGGCAGGGCTGCGGTGTCGGTGAGGGCGAGTGGAGGTGTGGAACCTGCTTACCAAAGATGGGGAGCGGAGCGAGGGGCTGGCTCTGCCTCCTGGGGGCCACTGCAGTGTTCAGCTTGGACTGGTCTGGGGGGCAGAGCCCTCGGGGGGGCCTGCTCATGTCTGTCCCTTGTGCTATTGGAGAAATAAACACTGTAAAACCTGTTTGCGTCGCTTCAGTCCTTTTTCTGAAATCCTCCTCACTGCTCTCTGAGGCCATGTGGCTTTTCCCGTCCTCTCTTTTAACGGGGGGGTGTTCCAGAGCTCTGCTCAGGTCACTGAGGGGGGGCTGTGTTGCTGCTGGGCTTTGTTAAATCCGGTTTTATGCGCTTACAGGGCACTGAAGATGGTGCAGCTGCTGCAGAGATGCTGTGTGGCTCGTGGGGAATGGACACCCTGAAGGCTCTGAAAGCCACAGTGTGGCTGTGGGACCCTGCAGGGGCCCCCACGGTCACAGGGGTTCCCTGCTCTGCTGGGGTGTGATGCCCATGGGGAGCAGCACCAGGACTGGTCCCGAGATCGTGGCAGGTCCTGCTGTTACTATGCTCATTGCTGGATAAATTGATCTAAAACTGTTTCTCAATAGCATAACAATATGAAACTAATTATAGTTTATTGAAACTACCTGAAAACTTACTTTATGGCCATGTCCTCTCACTTCTTGAGGCAGTAAGGAAACGAGATGAATTCTTACATGTTTGGGTTCTCCTTGCACAGCACGTAGGGCTGTGGGAGTGCTGAGGTCCATGCAGTGATGCCATCCCTGACTTCCTCATGTTCTGTAGTGCTGCTGCTGCAGAAAAGCAGTGAAGGTCTTGCACAGGAGCCAGGGCTGGGGCAGGACATGGTCCAACACAGCTTTCTTGGGGGGGAGAAAAAAGGCTTTTGTGGTTTTGGTAGCTCGCTGCTGTTAAGAGTCTGGCAGGCTCTCTGCACAGTGTGATTCAGGGATACCCAAGGTAATCTAAATAAGCTGAACATGAGGAATGCAAAAAATGAGTAGAGTTGTTACTTAGCCAAACTTTAAAACTCTGGAACTTTCCTTGGTTTATTGGGGTGAAGGGTGATGGTTTCAGGATTGGTTTCCTCGGGAATAGGGGAGCTTTCCAAGAGTAAACCCCATTCATTTCAGAATTTCACACAGCAAATACACTTTTTGTTCTCTGTGATCTCTCTGTGCTAAGTAACAGATTTTCTCCCTCGGAGCCCAGTCTGGCTGGAGCAGCCTGGCTGTGTGCAGGGCTGGCTGCAGACAGAGGGGACATCCCAAGTCAGCCCGCAGAGCTGCGGAAACCTCAGCAAGTACTGCCAAGTGTTTTGCAACTGGTGTGACCCAGCACTGCTTATCCCTGAGGATTTCAGCTGTCTCCTATGCTCCAGTTGAAATCTGGGACCAAAACTCAGCCAGAGGCTCAGTTGCAAACCCAAGGGCGTCATGAACACAGGGGCGTTAGTGCTGTGCTCCCAGACATTAATGGATTCTAAGGATGCTCCATTTGGGATGTGCTGTCCCAGGTGATTGTTTGTAAGTGCAAATGTTCGGGTGGGTCATTCTGGCCTCGCTCCAACAGCTGCAGCCACAGCAATCCCTGGGAAAGGGCTGCTCATCTGCCCTCCCACCCAACACCCTCACACCCATGGAAGCTGCATTTCCATGGAAGCTGCAAACCCCTCTGAGTCTGGATGGTCCTGCCGATCAAACCAGGAGTTGTATCTACACAGCGCTTGGAGAGGAACATTTATGGATGCAAAGGTTTATTATACTTAGTGAATAAAGCTGATAACGAAAAAAATCAGTATTTTCCATGAGGGAGAGGGAGAACTTTCCACAAACTTCAATGAAAACTTTTTTTTTTCTTTTTCTTTTTTTCTCACAAAAACCAGACACTTCACAAAATTAATTCTGTCAAAATATAAGTTAAGCATAAAACTGGTGCCTTGCCCCCTCGTGAGTGCTACCGCTGCTCTCTCTGGTACCCGTGCTGTCTGTTACGGAATGGAAAGCACAGCTTATGTCAACAGGATTGAAAGAAGGGTTCGGGTTTTTTTTTCACTCTGAACACCTAAATTTGGATCCCGCTGTGGTGACCGATGGCACTGACCTCTCTCTCGCCCAGGGCTGGGCGAGGGGCAGTGCTGGGGCCAGCAGCACCCAGCGGGGCTCGACAGTGGAGGAGAAAGCCCTTTTTGTTATACAGTGTTTATTAAGTAGATTCAGTCTTATATATGATATACAGATTCAAAAGAAAAAAAAAAAAGGATTCCACATACTTATGAAATCAGTGCATTTAGCAAGTAATACCATGGAGATAACAGCTCGATTAACAGCTCATTGGTCTTTGTTAAGTGAGGGGACAGGGAGTTGGCCTGTGCTAATCATTCCACAAACAGAACAGAATTAAGTTGCATCACATATATAATAGACACACATTCTAAGAATTAAAATATTAAGCCACATTTACTGGAAAAATCCACAGTATATAACACAAATAACTCTTATCAAGCTCGTTGAGGAGGAAGTGCTCATCTGCTTAAGAGCCACATGAAGTTGCATAGGTGCCTATCTGCAAAAATATCATTTCCAAAGGAATCAATTGATTAAGCAATAAAGTGTCACCTTAAAAGCTGGATTAAGTGCCATACGCTTTCTATCTGAACCCTCGGGAAAGCAGCAGCTTCCCAAAGAGCCTCTTCTGCCTCGCTGGGAGCCTCCCGCGGGACCACGCTCCCCCTCCACCCCAAACCAGCTTGGGCGAGCTCACCCCTTCCCTAAAGAATTCCCAATTCTGCCGAGGAGTGTTTCCCCCCGCTCCCCTGCGTTGGTTGGACCCTACGCAGAGCTGGGCAGCATCACCCTCCTGCCAGGGTGGGAGGAGGAGGAGGAGGAGGATGGGGAGGCAGCACACTGCATGGCTCTGCCCAGATCCGGTGCTTCAGAGCTCTGGATCAGCTCCTGATTGGAATTGCAGCTGATCCATACAACTAGTGGGGGGAAAAAAAGAATAGAATAGCTTGTGCAAAACCCCAAATTGCTTAAAGGGTGTCTCTGTTGGGTGGGTGTCCCTCGGGGCGGGCGCGTGTCGGTGAGCGGGTGAGGCTGTGGCTGGGTTAAGCAGACGAACTGGGTGAGGGGCAGCTTCCTCTTCAACAGCAGGTCTGGCAGAACACACGGGGGCCGGGAGTTCTGTACATGTAAACAGTACACTTTCACTGAGTCCAAAATTAGGAGCAAAAATACAAAGGTTCACATTGGTCTTAGGTAGATACAGGCGAAGAACTGAGCTGTGCAGCTCCGAAACAACCGAACAAAAGTTTCTAAAGCACCACTAAATTATATAAAAATCAGACCATGGACGGATTGTAGTTGGTGTCTGGTGAAATACTATGCTACCTTGTAAAAAGTTTTACAAAAAATTACAAATCAAAAGTATATTAACCCTCTGAGTTCAAAGCAGCATTTTTTTTTTCATGAACTGGTACTAAATCCGACGGCCGCTCCGGGTGGGAAGTGGCCCTTGGGATTGGGGAGGTACAAGTTACGTCTGCTCGCAACCCCGGGAACGCTCTCCCACAGAGAACCAGCGTGATGGGAACTGCACATCCAGGGCAGGATGGGTGTGTTAAAATAAAACAAGATATTAAAAAAAATAATCTATTTTCTCGACCAGTGATCAGCTTTTCTGAACCAAACCCACGACCATCCAGACCATTTGCTAACCCAGCATTCTCCTTCCACCTCTCGGGTATCTGGAACGCCGGTGTATTCTGCTCCTGCTCGTTCCCTCACGTTGAGAACCCAGACTAGCAATTCCTGACCCCGTCCTGCCCAGAGAGAGCGCAGGAAATGTGGCTGTGAACAGTCCTGGAGCACAGGGAGCCGCAGCGGAGCACGGAGCAGCTGCAGAGCATGGAGATGTCTGTGGAGCTCATGCCAAAGGAACCATAACGCTGCGGGTTCACCAAAAAAACCCAAAAAAACAAAACAAAAACAAAAAACAAACAAAAAAAAAAAAGAACGAAAGAAAAAGATCCCTGACAGAAATTCGGAGTCAATCCCGTTTGCTTCATAACTTGTCCCAGATGTGGCTGTCACCAGGGCTTTGGGAATCTGAGTCTGTACCATTCAGCTGCAGGTTATGAATATCAGGTGCTGGGCACCCTTCTACGTGACGTGGCCTTGGTGTCCTCTACAGCAGTTTGACAACGTGTCAGAGCTCCTGAACTTCCACACGTGCCGAGACAGGTTCAGAGGTGATCGGAAACGACAGCTAAACCTCGGATAAATAAAACTTAACCCAGCTGTGGCTGTTGGTGGTCTGTTTCAGTACACTGATGGCAAACTTATGGCTAAAGGTTCCGATGCCTCTGCCGGGGAGGGAGGCACCGGCATGGGTGGGAGACCGCGGAGAGGGAGAATCCCGGGACAGCGATTGTCTCTGCCTCTCCTGCCTGAACGGTAAGACTTTCACAAATGGCTGCGGTTACAGATTTTTGTCCAAGGTTTGTTACTTCATGGTATTCACACAAAAATAAATATTTACATAAATTCCAAGTATGGGAGGATGCAGTGGACAAACCAAGCAGGCTTGTGAAGTGCTGGGGAAAGCGTGAGGCCGAGGCCTGGCTGGGGGCTGGCATCCCCGGGCCCCACGCCGCGCTCCGCTGCCCTGGGCAGGAGGGGACGGCTGTGGCCGTGATGCTCCCAGTTCCAGCATCGGCTCAGGTCTAACGAGCCACCACCTCATCTCTGCACCGACCCCTCGGCTGCAGCCAGGGGCTGGGTCCCTTTTCTCCAAATGCTACGGAAAGTTTAAAGTTTGGGGAAAACAGTCAATGTAATGGTTGATCCCTT
>NW_008656549.1:7388-7937 GCF_000695815.1 Acanthisitta chloris | reverse complement strand
CAGGCACCAGCAGCTTTTTCTGTTCTAAGAGCAGGGTAAAGTTTTGCTTCTCTTCCAGTGTGTGGAGCATCATGGGGTACAGAGGGTACAGGGAAACTGCCCAGGCCCATTCCCGGCCAGACCAGCCGCTGCTCAAGCCCATGCCAGCAGCGTTGGCCCTCGGAGCAGCAGCCCCTGTCCACCAGCTCCGAGTGGCCGAAAAGTAAGATAAAAGCTGGCTCCAAAGAGAGAAAGTTTCTACCTACAAAACAGCTTTACACTTATCGAATTTCTATCTCACGGTGAGGACTCCAGCTGGGTGGGGGGGCTGCAGGGAGCAGTGGGACCCCCCACCGTTCTCTGCACGGCTCCAGAGCACGTTGCATTGCTGGGCTGGGCTCAGCACCCCTGGCCGGAGCGAGGTCCCTGGGTTAGCAGCACTGGCAGTAGGTATTGCACTGAGCAAAACGAAGTGCATTTTGGGGAGGGGGGATGGAAACAGGGCAGAATGGTCACTGGACTACGGTTCTTCCACACTTTGGGCACTGTGGGCTTGTTCCAGGACTGTGA
>NW_008656549.1:7134-7375 GCF_000695815.1 Acanthisitta chloris | reverse complement strand
GGATCCTGGGCCCCAGAGAGGACTTAGTCAGTTCTGCTGCTCAATGCTGCTCGTCTCTCCCGCCGGAGCGAGCGGTCACCGCACCAGCTCAGGTTTTGGGTGAGCCCTGGTGCTGCCCTGCCTCACGCCCACGCGGGTCCCGAACGGTTTCTCTCCCGGTGCTACCCAGGGCTGGTTGTGGACGGACCGGAGCGAACGGCCGGGCACAGCAGGACCCCAGCTGGAGGTTCCAGCCTCCTCG
>NW_008656549.1:2294-7123 GCF_000695815.1 Acanthisitta chloris | reverse complement strand
CCAGCCTCCTCGGCACGATCCCCGTGTCTGCAACACTCACCATCCCCCAGGACCAGCACGGCCAGTCCTGGAAGAAGCCCACAATGGAGTGTGAGGTAGGTACGGATGGTGACCGCAAGACAGTGTTTCTCAGGTATCTCCTTCCTTCCTTCTCTTATCTGCAATGACTTAAATGAGTGTGAGATGTCCTTCCAGCCGGAGGTCAGCTGAGCTTGCCGAGTCTCTGCGGGATGTTCAGCCCCCACTGCTGCTATGGGACCCCTTAGAACGAAGGCCTAAGCAGGACACTTGTGTTGCTGTTCAGCTGCCACCTACGCTCACTGGAGGCTGAGCAGCCTTGACATAAAGGGCTGGATGGCAAACTTGCTCCCTGTGGGACAAAGGTTCCCCAGAGAAACAGGCAGAGCTGCCTGGAAATTAGTAGTGTAGTGATATGGAATGTGTTATTTCACAGGAATAAATTCCTTCTGATCAGACAGACAAAAAACTGGCAATCTGTACAAACTCAAAAAAATCCATTTTCAGAAAAATAAATTACTAAGGGGAAAGGAGGGTCCATTTCTCAATAAATATGTGATTCAGCTCACCTAAGACTTGGAAATTATCTGGGGATAGGAATCTAACATTTGGGTCCACAAAGGTTATTCTAAATACATCTGCAGTCCCAAACCTCCCCAGGCTCCCTTCTGCCCTTCAAAGTTCCACATCCTTCCAAGCTGCAGGGTTGGCTTCTGGTCAGCCAGACGCACAGGTGTTGGTTCCAAAACGTGTCCTTGTGCCTGAAGTCCCAGGTGCTTGGAGTGTAAAAGAAAACAGGTCTTTTGGATCCCACCTTCTAAAACTACATGGACCCACCGCGTGGCGGGAGGACGATGGTGGTCCTGAGCAGGACACCGCCGGGAGCCTCTTTCTAGCAGGTATAAATTGTCTTCTCGACCGAGGAGCGATGCAGACACAGGGAGTCAGTTCTGCTGTAAAATGAGGTTTTCCAGTTCGTCTGCAGACCGAAGCAGGAACGCCGCCGACTCCCGGTATCCGGCAATGAGCTGCCGCACGGCGCTAATCTCCGTGGGGCTGAGCTGGGCGGCCTGCATGCCCCGGCTGGTGCTGTTGGAGGGGGCTGTGCTGGAGGCCCCACCTTTCATGCTGAGATCGGTCGGGCCTGCCAAAGAAAAGTAAGAGGGAAGCTCAGGCACAGCAGCCTTGCCCGTGTTCATCCTGCCGTGATTCCCAATGGGAACCGCTCACTGCTTCTTGGACCTCTGCACCAGCAGGAAGGTCTGCAGCACTGCCCGGATAATGTCAGGAGCCCCTGCTCCCACAGCCACCAGCACAGACCAGTCACTGCCTCTGCAACAGCTACAGGGAATGCAGGTCCAGTGAAGGTTCATGGAGATGCTCCAAGAGCTGGAGCACCTCTGCTATGGACACGGGCTGAGAGCTGGGGCTGTACAGCCTGGAGAAGAGAAGGCTCCAGGTCAACCTCAGTGCCTAAAGCAGCTCCAGGAGAGTTGGAGAGAGACTTTAGACAAGAGCGTGGAGTGACAGGACAAGGGGGAATGGATTCACACTGACAGAGAGAAGAGTTAGACTGGATGAAGAAATTCTTTGCTATAAGGGTGGTGAGGCACTGGCACAGGTTGCACTGAGAAGCTGTGGTTGCCCCATCCCTGGAAGTGTTCAAGACCAGGTTGGATGGGGCTTCGAGTAACCTGGTCCAGCGGAAGGTGTTCCTGCCCATGGCAGGGGTTGGAATGAGTTGAGCTTTAAGGTTCCTTTCAACTCAAACCAGTCTGTGAGTCTATACAGAGGTTTCAGAGCCAACACGACACAAATCCTGTCCTGCGGCCTGGCCCATTGCTCTGTGAAGGGAGGGTCTGTGGCCATGCTGCTGAGAGCTAAGCCAGTGCCTGAGGGCACCTGCCCCATCAAAATCACCTTCCAGGTTCTGGATTTCCCTCTGTACATGGTAACATCCCACATGGGCTGTGATTCCCTGGTTTAGCTTGAGGAGTGACACCAACAGGTAAAGGCAGAGAAAAAAATGGATTTAACTTGGACTAAGAGAAGCCAAAGTGCAAGAATGACACAATCAACTAGAAATCAAGAGAGAAGAGGCTAAAGATGTACTGGAGATGTGATAGTAGTTAGGGAGAGGAGGCTGGTGAGGCTGCTGCCCGGAGGGAAGAAGACTCTCAACTAATCCCCTGGCTGTGAGCTGGAGCATCACAGGCGGATGGAGCAGTTGGTGTTGCTGGAGAAAGGCTTTGGGATGGCTGAGCTCCTGCTGGGTGTCCTGACGCAACCATGGGACACTAGGGACACTGAGCAGGGACCAGGCACTACAGCTGTTTGCAAACCAGGACGAGAGAGTTCAGTTTCTCCCGAAGCACAGGTGGTGCCACCGGTGATGGTGGCAGGGAGGGGAGTGCATTGCCTTGGGCAGGATGGAAAGCATCCAAGGAAAGCAATGCAGGAGCAGTAATGCTGCAGGGGGGAGCAGCACCAGCAGGAGTGTTCCACGCCAGGACAACCAGTGCTTCGAAGTGGGGGAGGAGGAAGAGGAAAAGGAGGAGGAGGCTCTCATGCGAAAGCAATTTCACTGGACAGAAAAGGCAGCAGTAAACGGAGCCTGTTTCCTGGCTCACCAAGGGGGAAGGAGCTGGGAGCAGAAATGTGGGCTTGAGCAAGGATTGCCTGAGGTGGGGGATGGAGGGAGAAGACACTTCTGGGCAGCAAACCCCTGCAGGCTTCTGCTCAGAGGGAGGAGAAGGCACAGCTCCTTGCAGCATGCTCTTCCCTCCAAAAGACTGGGCAAGAGCTTGGGAAAACAAGAATTGCAAAGCAGAGGTTTAAAAATCCACTAGAAAGAAGCAAGGTGAGGTGTTGCTGGGTGCTGCTACTGCATGCTGTACCCAGGGCCTGTCTGCTCCTCCTGGGGCTGCTCGGGGCCCCTCCTGCACATGTGCTGTCTCACATGGAGGAGTCAGTGCCCAGCAGTGGGGGGCCAGGGGGCCTGTGTTGCTCTGGGAAGGAACCATTGCTGTGAGGATTAGGTCTCAGCAGCTGGAGGCCGGGACGGGATCTTTATTCAGGGTTAAGAAGCATTAGGAAGGGATGATAAGAGTTAATCCCAGACAGGCATCTCTCAGGCCTCCGGAAATCACATCCTTCCAAATCCTGGCTCCAGTCGGGGCGGGCAGGGGCAGGGCAGGAGCCCAGAGCGCACCAGGACAGGCGATGGCAGCCCAGAGATTGCTGAAGGACTGGACGAGGACATGCCCCTCCACCACCACTGCTGCTGGGCAGAGCCAGAGGGAACACTTGGCCTCATCCCATACCTCTCTCCCCAGGGGCAAAGGAGTCACGAGTTACCTTGGGGCCTTCCTGTGTGCCCTGCTCAGGCCCAGGATACTCCACTCTTTGCTAGATCCTCTCAAGCCCTGCCTGTGCTCTTCTTCTGCCTTCCTGCCCTGCAGCATCAGTCCTGTTTTCCCAGCTGTTGTTCCCAGGCAGTCTCCAGCCCCTCAGAGCCCTCACAAGCTGAGGCAGTTGGCTGTGCCCCCCGCACTTCTGCAGAGCCCCCAGCCCCCAGCCAGGTCCCCAAGAGCAGAACAGCTCATACCAGCAGGAGATCGGGGCAGCGATAGGCGCCCGCTCCTGTTAATAATTAATAGCTGGTACAGATTCTCTTTTTTTTTAAGTGACACTCCTTCCCTCCACCAGTGCCACTCAGATCGTCCTTCCAAGTACAGTTCAACAATTAACCACCTGCTGATGAGGCAAGCTGAGCCACCAGGCAGAGGCCTCTGTCAGCTGCAGGACAAGAGGGGATTTTGGAGCAGCTCTGCGCAGTGGTGGGAGAGGTGCTGCCAGGACCAGGCTCTGTGGGAGCGACCTCTGCCTCTCCTCCAGCAACCAGCTCAGCCCCACAGCGTGGGATGCTGGGAGCCCACAGCACACTGCCCGGGCACGGGGCAGAGGTGATGGCTGGGTGGGCTCCCTGTGCCCCCATGCGCCCGGACACAGCCACTTACCGTTACTGTGGTTGCCTGTCTGGAGGGAGGCAGGGGTCTGCAGGCTACCCCCCAGGGACCCGTAGCCACGGTAGCTGTAGTTCAGGCTTCCATTGATGTAGACTGGGTCTTGGGAGTAAGATGAAGCTGGCAGTGAGTAGGAGGAGTGGGTGATGGCTGTGGAGTCTCTGGAGTGCTGCTTGTCTAGAGCAATCGGTTCATCCTGTTAAGGGGAAACACAGACTTACTACAGTGAGGAGCTTGGCTTTCCTCCACAGCCACCAGGAGGGACAGCACAGGGATGCCTGGTCTTCTGTGGCTGCAGCATGGCCAGTCCAAACCACCATCCCCATCGCCACTGGCCTGAGTCTCAGGATACACCACGAGGCTCTGTTCTGCAGCCTGACTTTTAGAGTGACTATGAAAAACGCTTTTCCATATTGCTCAGAAACGTCTCTCTTTTCCCTCACCCCACAGAACGCTTCTGGTTCCATCTCTTGTCCACCTCCAACTGCCAGCACCATACCTGGGAGGTCTGGTAGATCTCCAGCCGCATCCTCTTGGCTGCTTTCCGTGTTTCGCTCTCACAGGCGGCGGCGAGGATGTTCTCCGCCATGGCCGAGGTCAGGTGTGGCGGTGTGGGCCTGGTCTGCAGGGACACAAGCAGAGAGGATGCTCAGGGACCTGCTGCCCCAGGCATGGTGGTGAGCAGCAGGGCCCTGGGGCAGCCACTCACCATCTCCATCCCATTCTTTTTCATGCGGCGGCAGGACTTGAGGTAGGTGCGGATGCGCTTGCGTGCCCGCTCCTGGA
>NW_008656549.1:1698-2278 GCF_000695815.1 Acanthisitta chloris | reverse complement strand
GATGGCCTGGATCTTCTCCTTGGGCTGCTTGGAAATGGGAACCATCCGGTCCAGGTTCTCGTCCACAAAAAGGCGCACGAACATCTGCAAAGGAGAAGACAGGCGGTGGGAACCCTGAGACAGGAAGCAGGGGGGCTCACCCTCCCCATGGAGCCCTCCTTACATTGAAGGCCTTTAGCCTCTCTGGGTCCATCCCCTCCGAGTCATTAATCTTATCATTGTCTTCATGGTCATCATGGTCATCGTCATCTTCATCAGCCGTGGGGGCCCTGCCAACGGTCAGGTCCTCAGGGCAGCCGCTCACCTCTGTCTTGATGGAGTCATAGCTGCCGGAGCTGTATGGAGGGGACTGAAAGGAGACAGGAGTTACCACCAGCAGCCCTCACCTGACACACCTGCCCTTTCTCCTTGTCTCACTGTGTCTGTCCTCTCTCCTGAAAGGCCCCAGCAACCTAGGGAGATGAACCCATGGCTGGGCTCCACCTCCGGCCTGCTTGATGCAGAGGGGACATGGTGGCCTCAGGAAGCCTGTGATGGCCTGATGGCCCAATGGCAGGTCTGGCTGGTGGGGCTACGGTTC
>NW_008656549.1:0-1504 GCF_000695815.1 Acanthisitta chloris | reverse complement strand
TATGCCTGGGTCCATCCAAGGACATGCAGCCATCCCTTCTCGCCCCGCCCTGGCAGCAGCCAACAGCAGCCTGGGCCGTACCTCTGCCGTGGTCTTCACCGCGTACTTGACCCTGCTGCGCAGCCCATCGGCACTGCAGCTGTCCGACTGGTAGGAAGGGGTGACGTGGGCAGGGGTGAGCTTGTCGCAGAGGTTGATGGGCTGGTCGTCGGCAGAGGCAGTGAAGTCCATGGGGGCTGTGGTGCCATTGCCGTTCATTTCGGGGAAGGCGCTGTCGCCTTGCGTGCTGCTGGAGGTGGAGGGGTTCAGGGTGGAGGAGCCATTCCCACTGCAGCTCTCTGATGAGGAGTCATCTGCAAGGAAGGACATGTGGTCACCTACGTGGCACCCTGTGACCACCTTTCTTTCCTGAGGCTGCTCTGGGCTGAGCACTCACTTAGTGGCTGAGTTGCCAAGTCCCATCCATCAGGAGCCAGGATGGCACTGCTTTGGGCCCTGGGATGCAGCAGCTGAAGTGGAGATGATGGCACCCATGGCTGCAGGGCCATTGTTACACAGATCCACTACCTTGTCCCTCAAAGCACACTGGACGCTGCTGTGCCTCATGCCCGAGACACCCATCCCTCCACAGGTGGCAGTCCCCATGCCTCCGCCCTTGGCCACGGTGCCTGGGCTTGAATAAGAACTTTGGAATTTGGTCCTTTTCGGTTTCTGTTTGCATTGCAGGGAGGAGAAAGGGGCACTGCCTCTCCCTGCCAGATCCCTCACCTCCCTGTGCTGTCCTCCTGGCCTGGCTTGGAGCTGGGTGTGGTGGGAGATGCAGAGTTCCAGCACTGGTGGCCTGGGGACACGCTGCTCTGCAGAGAGCTGGGGCATGAGGATGACACATGAGAACAAGCTTATTTGGGTGGGAAAACCCTGAATCCATTGTGTCTGGAAGCAGTGTTAGTCTGTTCCTAGCAGGTACACCACCCAGCAAAGCTCCTCCTTGGCACGCTGCTGCAGGGAGGGGACAGAGGCCGCACAATGTCCCTCCTGTCCCACTCAAAGTCCAAGTGACCTACACCCAACACGGACACTTCTGTTCCCTGTTTCCAGAGCCATCCCCATGGCAGATGCATGGCAGATGCATGACTCCACCACCCAGAAAGGTTAGGGACAGTGAACACTCAGTGCACTGCCCAGATCTTGGTTATATTCACACTGCCACCATCCCACTGCCCATGCCAGCTCCCAAAGAACAGCCCAGTGGCAGCAGAGAGCCTGGCACTGCCTGCACCTGGCCCTGCCTGCACCCACTCTGCCTGCACCCAGCCAGAGAGCCCAGCCCCAAGGCCAGGCACGACATTTCAAACTGCTCAGCCTGTTCCCCTCCCTCCCCCTCGCCGCAGTAAATCCTTTATTTCATTAGGTGCCTCCGCGAGAGGGAAAGGGCGAAGCACGTGGGAGCTGCTTCCTGCGCCAGTGTGCGCCGGGCGGCGAACAAAGAAGCTGTCGGCAGCGA
>NW_008656548.1:148360-174573 GCF_000695815.1 Acanthisitta chloris | reverse complement strand
GGGAGCTGTCCCCGGTCCCGGTGCTGAACTCTGCCCGCGGCAGAGCGGCCGCGGCGCTGAGCTGTCCTCGTGCGCCACATACACGGTAAACCCCTTTTATCCGGTCACCTTGCATACGTGAAGGTATGGAAAGTATACAGTCTATGAAGATAAGTCTGGCAAAATAAATATATCACATATGATATTTGTTTCTTTGACAAAATACCACTGAGAGAGGCTGAATTCTCACAAGAGGTGAGAGATTTCCTCTTACTGCATTAAGTTATTACAAACACCCAGCAAATCATGGTAGAGCTAAACAAGTGGGAGTAATGAAGAATCAAACCCCAGTTGTTTAGCTCTGAAGAGTTTTATCATAGGCTGCTGAATGGGGGAAATCAACACACCCAATGTACAGATATATTCTGATGCTACTAATTTTGATACTAACATTCAGCTTAAAGCAGAAAGCTGGATGCAACTGATTTTAAAAAGCAGAAACTGAAAATTAAATTTCTTGGTTCTCTCTGTCTGTAGTTTAAATGAAATCTGCTTACAGCTGAGACCTCAGATTATTAACCAGGATTGTACACTTGAGAATAATTTGCTGACAACCATATTAAGATTTTTTGTTAAAAGTATTCTCATTCTATCATCTTTTTTTACCATTGACTAAGACTGTTCTTCAGTCGTATAATACAGTGAGTAAAGATGGCCTCCCACCTGAAGACAGCTGTTATCTATCAGAGATTTGCTACTCAGACTTATTTGAAGTTATGACAGGCACAAAATTCAGACATAATCTTTACTCACACTTTAAAAATAATTTTTCTATCTTGGCTTCATGTCAATTTCTATAGAAATTTCAGAAGTGCAGCTCTATATAAAACATCTACATCAATCTATAGTTTTATGTAAAGATTATGCCAACATTTCCCACACTTGTGGAATCAGAGAAATTGTTAGGGAAATGAATCCAGTCTGCTGTTTCCTCTTTTGAAATACAGTAGCATGTGGTCAAAGGTCTAGGTATCTTAACTGTCTTCTATTTTTACTAACTGTAAGGTGACTTTCCTTTCTTTGTCCCTTTTCCCTCATAAGTAATTTAGACTCCTACTGGAAATATACACAAGATGTCCATAACCATGTTAAATAGAGAGAAAAAATAAAAAAAAGATCAAGCTGAAGAAAATGGACCTGTTTATAGGGATCAAGAGTGGGTTTTGGTTGTTTGTTTTGCTGTTGTGCATGGGTTTGTTTGTTTGTTTTTTTGTTTGTATATATATATATGTATTCCTATTAAACAACATTAAAATTCCCATAACTCGTATTATATCCTTTCAGTGTGTTTTATTAGGATGATATTTAATAAGTTTTAATGTATTTTACAGTATGTTTCATTATTCCAACTACACAACACTCCTACCAAAACCTACCAAGGGCACAGTCATGAAATAGCAAGATGATTCTTTGATAATCCATTCATAACTTCTCTATGAAAGATGGAACTTAATTGTTTAGTCTTCTACTGTTTTTTAAAAGTGGCTCACTGCATATTGCTCTTGATTAACTCTGAAATTTTAGAACCTCTTTTCTTCAATAAAACCCTAGAAGTTAAATAGTGTTAGGGAAGGTTAATTCTAGGGGCTAAAAAAAAATTTAGCAGTTTAGTTCAGCTTAACCAAACAATAAAGAAAGAAAATTGATTTGGTTAGATGGAGATGTGTTATAAAAACTTCCCACCAGTTTCAGTAGCATGAAGATGTGTTACTGAGAAGAAAACCTGACAACTTGAGAAATCAGAGGAAGATAAACTAAACAGCTAGTAAAAGCCAAAGCATTCTGTAAATGTAAAGTAAAAGGCAGGGTTCATAGGCTATGTCTACACTGCAGACTGAGGTGGAATGGAGCCCTGGTTACACTAGTTATAAATAAACCACCAAGCATAGCAAAGGCAATGTAGTTGTTGTAGCATGGAAATTGTTATTCTTACATGAAATATTTAAGCAGCTTAAGTATGAACATCATCAGAAATCAGATGGGCACCTCAAGTGAGCAACACCATAGCAGAAAGCAGACTACTGAAGAAACCCATGGATCTCAGTCTCTCATTTCCCCTACCATGATCCAAAGCATCTGGAGAGTTGATTAAATTAGTTGGGTGAGAGTTAGTAGAACACAAATCATTTGGGTGATGGATCTTTGATAACATTTTGCCTTAATCTTGTTTCTGTTGGAAAGAATGTAGTTGAGGAAGAATGGGTTTTGCTGCTGATAGCTAAAATGGCACTCCAGTGCATTAGACAGCTTGGTGGGAAACATAGTACTTTAAGAAAGGCGTAAACTAGACACAGATTTAGAGAGCATCTGGAGGTGCAATAAATATTCAACCTGGACTTCTATTGGAGTGCTCCTATTCTGGATTTATTTTTAACCCATAGGAACACATTGCTAGTAGAGCTACCATGACAAGACTCATGGGATAGATCTGGGAACAAAGCTACATATTTTGAGCAGACTCCCTGACCTTCCTCTTCAAGCTTGTCTTTCATGTGATAAGAATGTTTCTCCAGTGACTTGGAAAGCTGTGCTGTTAGGAGTTTTACCTCCTGCTGTGTCTATACAGCCAAAATTTGCAAAGGTAGGCATCAAATTGAGGACAGTTCTTTGGCCAGGTTGGATGCTGAGCAACCGAGTCCAGATCCAGAATTTGGGCTCGAAACTTTTCCTTACGTTGGATGATATTCCAGAATTACTTTTGAAGCTTCATCTGTAATACTCCAGTTGCAAGCCTTTATTAAGGTGTGATGGATGCTGTAACACATCCACAGAGTACCAATGCTCTTCAAACAAATATATAAATGTCTTCACATCATATTTAGGAAGGTCAAATTGTAATTGAATAAAAATCTGAGGCAAAAATATATCGTCTATTATTAAAACATTGTTAAAAGGTACCGCTCATGCTGCTGTGAGCTCACACTAACAGATACTAGATGAGAAAATGCCTACAAGTTATGTGAACTTTCCCATTTAGAGCTGAAATTCAGACTCTGCTTTTAGCACAAATAACTTGGGTAGGTGCTGAACAGGATGTTCAAGGAAAGTCTGCTTTCTCCTAAACTGTGGATTGCCCAGAAGGGCTGAATATTCCTTGCTCTACAGAAGAAAAATGGTTTTGTTTGGTCACAAATAAATGTCTGTTAGGGCTTCACACACTTATAGTCTACCTGCATCACAATGCCTGGTTTTGGTCTCAGGAAATCGAAGAGAAGCTTGCTATTGCCTTTAACCAGATTGCACAAGTGGAGTTTGAATATTTTGGTAAGCTTTACAAGGCAGTTGGTCTGACAAGCCTTAGACTAACGTTCCACCAAAGTTTGATACTTTTCCTATTTCGTATTTTAACCAGCAGATGTCTCTGTTTTATCATGCAGTTGTTGACAAGGGCACAATATTCCTGTAGTCACAACACATACTTAGTAAAAACCCCATTTGTTTCCCATGGAATGAATATATGTGAATGTAAAAATGCCAACTTAATGCTCTTGGCACACCCTGCTGATTTCTGACCAACCTAAGCTGCCAGAAGCTTTAGTGAGAGCTCTGGCTGCTAAGCAATTTTGAAAATCATCTTTATGGAAATGTCCCATAGGATTTTAAGAGGACAAAAGGGGAGTTGTTGAGAGTCTGTGGAAATTCATCTAAAAAATGTAATAAATTTAGTACAGCTTTCTTTATCCCATGGGAGGGCTCTCAGAAGCAGCTTACAGAACAGTATGGAGTATTCAATTTCCATACAATGCATCAGGAAATTCCGAATTGTGATAGATGAATTATCTTCTTTGCTTTATGAATGTGTAAGATTATATTATTTTTGCATCTATAGGTATCAAGAGGAGTAATATAGATGATGGGAAACATTCACGCGTCACTGAAAATATCAATGTGATGCAATCCTGTTCAGATATTTGTATTTTTCCAGTCATTTGAGAGACAAATAGAATATATAGTTACTCTAAAATCTCTACAGAATAGATCAGCAGTTTTAAAATTATACTCAAATTCTATTACCTTAAATATATAAAAAATGAATATATAACATTTCAGAACTTCTAACACTGAATTTTAGTAATTGTCTAAGAATGTGATAGGTTTCTGTCAATCACTTCTTGACTTTATTCCTGTTGTCCTACGGCAATAGTCCATACATTTAAAACCAGGACCTAGCTTTTTTATGCTGTTTTCCTGGGTATCTTTATATTTGAGATCCTGGATTAGGTCATCAGAGAGAAAAAAAATGCTAGACAGCATCTGCACTGAGCCATGAACTGCATCAGAGCTTTTTGTTTGTGGGTTGCTCCATCCTGATCAGGTGATAGCTTTGTAGATATCCCTACAGAAAATGTTAGGATTTGTGGTTGGCGCTCATACTAATTTAATTACATAAGCATATTGTATTAGAGAAGAAAAATGTTGCCTACTTTAAATGACAGCTGTTCCCACATGAACCAAAGCAGTATGTTGGAGGTTTTTTTCCTTCAATTGAGAACCAAGTCAATGTTGGAAACAGAACTTCTCCAGCTGGAGGAGAAATATGTTACAGTTTCCCTGTATGTTCGCACTTCCACACACACTGGTGGTTTCTCCTACTGTTAAGTGGAGCCATTAGGTGAGCTGTTTTTTAGCCCACACTTACTCCAAACGCACTGCGATGAGAGGTGTGGATTCCTGTGTCACTGGTTCCACCTCCTCAGAGGGTGGCCATTTCTGGGAGCCAGGAGGAACACAAAGCAGTAGAAATATCAGACCTTCCCCTGAAGTGGCATATTATTAGACACAGCTTTTTCCCAAGTGTAGGAACAATGAGGAGTTGATTGTAGAAGGTTGTTGAGTAGTTGCAAAAGAAGGACCAAATTTTCTGTTGAATCTTCTCGATTGTGAAACTGATGGCTAGGCTGCAGAAACCATGGAGGTTTCCATGACTGCAGCTATGCAGCAGAGTTTCTACATCTCAATCAGGCTTAAGACAAGAAATAAACCTGAAAATAAATTTCTCAGGTATGAACAGCTGTCATGCAGCTTTCTGCAGCAAAGTTATGGACAATAAAATTCATCTTCAAACAACACTGGAACAGGGAACAAATATATTATACTCTGGCTATGCCTCAGGAAGTATCTTTCATAGCCAACAATTTCATAATGCATATATATTTTTTTCTTTTATGTGCCAGAATCTGGCAATTTACGACAAAGACTTGGAATAGAGGCTTTGGGGTATTTACAACTGCTTATATCTACACACTGATTACATATATCTCTACTTCCTGAAAGCCACATGAAAAAATCCCACCACCACCAGAAACCCCAAAATTTGCTGGAAGGCCAATGTGATTCTTCATTTTGCACAATCTTTATGGTAAAGGATAGCACTGCAAAAGTGAGAAAGTAATGATGAAAAAGATTTGCATTATTATTCAGTCAGTGCTAACCAAAACAAAGCAAATAGTATTGAAAAATCTTTTACTGTGGAATACATATCATGAAACCATGTGGTCTCTAGTAGTTTCCAGAGAATCATGGCAGTAGTGAAGAAGCACAATGTAATTAAGGCACCAGTCAGCTACACCTAGAATAAACTGGAATCACTGTGTATAAAGAATATATGTAATACTGCTACATATTGTTATATATGGTTTATTTGAGAGGAAAACATAGAGCTACATTGTTTCAAAAGGATTATTTATTATTGATCTTGCAGATTATAACTTCTTCTGCTTTATTCTGGGTCCTTTGTGCCCAATTATTTTTCTGCAAGCAGTCTAATGAGGAACACATTTTTATGGGAAAATACCTGTTTTATTATGCCTAGAAGCTAATTGACAGAGATGTATTTCACTGCTATTAATAGAAACACAGTAACGGCACCATGGCTGAGGTTTGTTTTTTTAAAAATGATTTATCTTAGTAGCCATGGAAGTGCACACTCCTATGATTGTCCCATACTCTTCTGAAGGATAAGAAATCAGATGGAAGTGATTTGTTGCCCTCATTAATTCTGACATTATGACAGAAAAGTTAGGGCTAGCTTGAAAGCAAATAAGTGTCATACTGCTTTTGCTGTCATGCCAGACGGAGAAATGCATGCGATGTAGAGATTAAGGAGTCAAAGCATAGGACTATTTGAGGTACTTTGCAAAATTTGGGATCTTGACTTTTGAATTGAATTTTCAGCATCTAAGAAAACACTCATCTTTGAGCTCCTTTTCATATTTACAGAACCCATAATATCCTTTCGAGGCATTTCCATTAAGACAGAAATTGAGAATCTACTTTGACATGAGACTAGAATTATTTAGAAATAGAGGACTATATTAATTTACAGTGATTGAGGGAAATATACCATCCTCCATCAGCCCTAACATCACTGTTTGCAGATAGATTTATGTTGAAACAATTAGCTCCCTGCTTCATTTCCATAATCTGGTTCACTTCTGGGTTCTTCCCAGAGGCAGGTAATCACCTCTGTCTGAGATGAGATCAATATTCCTGATAGTATGCTCCCGAAGAGTAATATGGACAAAACACTGAAGTCTAAAAGGAGCAACAAGGATGTTTAGACCAGATTTGCTCACGACCTCCACCTCTGCACAAGTGTCCCTACTGACACTTCCAAAATGGGAGGGACTTATGAGTGACCTGTCTATGTGTTCAGACGGAGCCAAAACAGACATTTTCATCACTGCCACCAACACACTTTCAAATACGCATATTATAGCTACAATCTGACACTGAATCTGATTTACCAGAGAAAGCACTCATACAGCAACTGTGTGATGTTACTGTGCATAGTTAATGCATCTGTTGGGGGAAGCCTTCTATATGTAACAGCACAAGATAAACAGCAGTTTCTGTGAATTTTTATCTGCAGGAATCTTGTTTCAGAGCAGCATGACTTGGGTAAGAAATCCCCCTAAAGGCATGTGAAATCATAAAAGAGGAATACAGTTTCCAAATCTGTCCCAGTGGAAATCAGAGAGCCAAATCGTAAAATGGTGCCAGTAAAAAAAGTGAGGAACAGATGCACTTCCATTGTCTGATCCTTCCACTTATAGTTAGTCTTTCAATATGATGAAAACCATTGCAAACATCAAAACATGCAAATAAAGTTGCATTGAAAGTGTTAAACATCAGCCATGTTAGTAGGGTCACTAGATACACACCAAATCTGGAACCTGGGATAAAAAGGGCGTAGAATTTTTATCCTTACATCATAGGAAATCATATCTCCTGAAATACCCTGTCAAAAAGAAAAAGCTGCAGTCCTCTCTCCATTACAAGACATTGTTCTTTTATTAGAATTCATTTAATTTCTAACTTTGTAGCTGGAAAGAAATGCAATATTTATTTTGGAGTTGCCAATTGCTTTTGAATTTGACAAATGACTTAAATTATTTGCTTATCAGATTTACTTTAGGAATGAATTGTATTTTTTCCAGAGAGTGTTACAATTCCTAAAGAGTTTCATCAATTTTCCATTAATGTGCAAGTCAGTCTTAGTGATAATTACTAAAGCAGAGGCATCATATTAACCTCTTGGTACCAGAAGTTGGAATTAGCATATTAGCACTTAAGAAACTTAAACCTTGGCCCATTGGTGACAAGGGATTAAGCTGCAGCATGCTGTGCCTGCTGTGAATGAATTCACTATACCTGATCCAACATATTTTCTGCAGTGCACAAATCCTTATCCAGATACACAGAACTCAGCTGGAATATCCTCACTAACTTCATGAGCCAAACACCCAAGTAAAGCAGGTGTCAGGAATTAAAATCCTACCTCAATTTGATGTATCCTAAAGAAGCTTAAATGAGTGAGACTTTAGCTGTTTCTTAAGTTTTCTCTTTCTGTACTCTATACAGTAATTATTGTGGGGTTTTTTTGTTTGTTTGGGTTTTTTTACAGGAGGTAGTAAATATCAAATAATATAGTTGCTCTGAGGCATAGAAGTTAGAGGTAGGTAAGACCTATTAAGGCATGTGGAATATTGCTCTAATAATGTCAGATGAATGAATATGCATTTTGCTGGCTGACAGTGCTGGAGTTGGTCAAATAGCTAAAACAATTAATAGATTTGTGTTGCTGTAATATTACTAGCATAACATTTCTGATTAGTAATTTATACATCAAGATATGCTTCAAAATCTGATCACCACAGTAATCCTAGCTGTAAGAACCTCTTGCTTTAAACTAAAACGTTAAAAAAACCCCAACCTTTAAAAATTGACTGAGTAGACTTATGGTAGCAGCAGCACAATTTTAAATTTAGTGACTAAATGATTTTTTAAGTGATATAACAGGTTAAAGAGATAAACATTCATTTTTTCTTCAAATAGTATTTTGGCATCTCAGCAAAAAAAAAAACCCAAAAGAACAAAGAAGCATCAAATATATAGGCATAGATACCTTATATAAAAATGCCAACATTTTCTATTATTTATTAAGCATGTCAGAAGTTTTATGGGAATAAAATTATTAAAAGAATTTGTTGTTCTGAATTATTATTGCCTTAAGCTTTGATGTCTTGTGAGGTATCAAAACTTGCAGTTAGGTCCTGAAATTGAAAGTCAGGTGGCCTTTCTAGGCACAAGCTGTTTAATTTTCAAGAGATTCAAATACAAAGAGGGCTGTGGAATATCATGTCTATGATATTCATGTCCATGGCCTCACTTTTCCTAGTTACAAATTTCCTGCTGTATAAAACTTCAACATAAAAACTACTGTATAATAGCTGCCAACTTTACATTGGTCTTATAAGGATCAATTATGTTTGGCATTGGATAAACTTTCATAGATCAGTTCCCATTTAAATCACAGCATCTTGCTGGGCCTCTTTCTTATGCAAGAAAGAAAGATGGGATTATTGTTGTTCATGTACAGCCACACAGGCACTCAGGGTTTGCTGGCCATAGTCTAAGGACCTGCAGTGATAATCTCATCAATTTTTAAATGGTTCTGGAAATGACACCACACTGGACCAATTGTCAGCATTAACCACAAATGCTTTGCCTCTCAGAAGTGTCAGTTTGCTTGATATCAATTTGTGGCATTGGATAGCTTGTGTGCCTTATAATTAAGCATTTACTACTGTTTACATTGCACTGCTGGAAGAATACAGTTCACTTTGAAGTGGACTCTTTACAGACAATTGGCAGACTCTTGTCTGGATCCAGATTGAACATGATACTGAATGAACACAATAAATAAAATGGGAAGATAGGAAGATGGGGACACTACTGGTCAAAGCTTAGTACCACATATTATCTACTTTATATGGTTTTAATACACCTTTAATATGTCCTCAGAGGAATGGAGGTCTTTATGAATTCTGGGCACTATGTAGCAGTAAGTGGTTAAAAGTACAGTTTATTATTTCTAATTATAATTTAGTTCTGTATACAATTTATGGATGCAAGACCTTTTTTTGCAACGGTAAGGAAGGCAGAAAGTGCCCTTAGATTAAGTAACAATCAGGTTATTACATTAATAATAATTTTAATTTCCTCACAGTGAAAAAAAAATACAGTCCTCAAAGACAAGGACAAGGCTTGAGATGAGTAAACTGGTATAGGGATCTGAAGTTCATATAGCTCAGTTGATTGGAGTGGCTTATATTAATTCTGTTCACTTTCTGTCACATCTCTAACATATTGCAGACAGTATTTCCAACAAATCATTGGCTTTTCCTTCTCTTCCCACCTGAAAGACACTTGTTTGCAAGTTCTGCCAAAACCATAAAAACATGAATAGTGTATTTATCTTACACATCTTCCATGGCAGAAAGAACCCACTGGAAGAAAAGTCTATTAACACACTTGAAATTAATAATAATAATAATAATAATACTTAAAAAATTATCCTTTTTCTTTGCTCTCCACTAGCCTGCCAAGCTGGAAGACTGACTTGATTAGTTATTCTCACTGGACCACCTTTTCATTACATTTTGCTAGTTCATTACAATTCCTGTTTACCAATTTAAAAGCTTCCACTTCAGAAATTTATATGAGGACATAACCTGCATGTATTGGTGTGTGGTTATCTATCTTAACTACAGCATCTGCAAAAGCAGAAACCTTAATGACCTTAATGCAATCAGGAAAGGAACTTCTGAGTCCTCGCAATACAAATGCCTTACTAATGGCTTTTATAGCTGACCTTCAGAATGCTGAACTGAAACATATGAGAACAGCTGATATTATGCTGATGGACAAGAGGTCAAATTTTTACAGGGTCACATATGTTACTGCTGAAAGCTTAAGCAATTGCTTGCACGCATGGTTATTTATAGTGTTGAAGAGTGAACCAAGAGTATTGGTATCTGATCCAATCCATACTTCGGATGCATAAACCAAGCTGAAGGCCAACCGAGGGAACAACAGATGCCCATGAAGCTTGTCTGGTTGACAGATGTCATTTGAATAAAGTTTATTAAATATTAATGGCCACTTAAGCGGATTTCCTCTGTTAGTTTCTCTCTGGAGCAGTCATCAAATCCCAAATTGTCCCCGAAATATGCCTATGCTACTTCAAGGTTGAGGGAAGGTTGCATCTCGAGTGTTTTGAGTAAGATCCTTCACGCTTCTGTATATGCACAGCTGTGGAAGTTAGCTCTCATTTGGAGCAGGAAGGACTCCGCATTAGCTGTGCACCCGTGATTGCTGGCTGAAAGAATCAAAACTTCCCGCTAAGAATAAAAACAGCTTCAGACCATCACGGGTCCCGGTTAGATCAGGAGTCCGAGTTCACGCATCACTCGTATTGGTTTCCCCTTAGCATATTTTTAGGTTTGATTATCCTACTTTCAAAATGGTTCTTGGATGCAAGCTTGGTTATCAATACACCAATAAAACAACAATACAATGCAACAATAGAAATGTTCAGTTTATGAATAGAAGTAAAATGGCTTTGCTTGGTCCAGGGGTTCTTAAACTGTGTAACACTTCACTGCCACGAAAGATGCATAAACAATGCCTAGGATGCCAACAGTTTCCTTCTGTGAAGAAGTGAGACTGGGAACTGCTGCTGTTGCTCCCAGCATTATCATAGAGATGGTACATGAGGAGAATAAAGTTGGGGACTTCTGGAAGACTTCATATTTGGCAACAGAAAAGCTATGCAGTTCAGAACAATGGGCAGCATCTCCCCAGGACATGTGCAGGAGGCAATGCAGTATAGAAGCAGGAACTTTACATATAATGAGCCACTTCACCTAGCAGATTCTGTGGTACCCTCTCATAACAGAGCAAAATAATCCCCCAGTGTGAGAATAATTTTAAAAGACATCTGCTTGCAACTGTAAAGGATAACATTTTGCACTGATGGGGAACATTTGAATCACAAGCAAGAGACTGGAGTATTGGCTGTGACTACCAGCAATTACCATTTGAACTCTCTCCTACAAAGAAGCAATTCCAGATCTCCACAGCTGTTCATATATTAATGCACTGTTAGAGATGAGGAGGACAAAGACATCTGCTCAGACTACTTATCTCTCACAGACCTTTAGATATTTAGAGTAATCTAAAATGTACAAAATATACATCTAAACCAGCCAAACATTGTCTCAAGATTAGAGACTGCAGCAGAGTCACCAGATCTCAGATTTATTCTTACTCAATACTGCCATTTACAAATCCTTAGATTTCATGAGAGCAGCAGATGGTGGAAATACATTTCTATCTCATTTATGTTCAATGCAGTGGGATGAATTCTTTTGGCTCTCCTCATAAGTATCCCAATACAATTCCAGTATTATTTCCAAAAGCTGAAATTGGTTAGGAAGTTGGGCTTTTTTCTTCATTTCATTTTGTATGTATGGCTTTGGAAGTGCCAAACAAGTAAAGCTTCTCTTCACTTACATTTCAAATGCAACACCAGTCAGCATTCATGTATATTACACATATACACACATACACATACACAGCTCCATATGTATGTATGTATGCACACTTACACAGAGAGAGATCCCTGTTAAATATGCACAAAAGCTTAATTTAGGAGCATTTAGAGTTGTGGGCTACATTGCTGGCATGGTTCTAAATTCAATTTACTAAACCTTTTATGCAATGTTTTAGTACACAAAAATTTGCAGATGTGCCAAAAGTAACAGAGTGGATTGGTGTGGAAGATTTAATGAATTTATGTCACTCTGAAAGCCTGAGTCAAACATCATATTCCTAGAGCTAAATTTTGATTGCTAGTGCTCTTTAAAGTAATTAAAAGCATACAGTTAGGAGACATTTGAACTTGGCTGGGAGTACTCTACAGAAAAATACAGTTTGTTACATCTTTTCTAAATTGTGTCATGTTGGGGTCCTTTCTTTATTAGTGCATACTCCTCTTCCTAGACTTTCACTTCCCTCTATGTCAGTGTACTCAGTTCCCACTGATTTCTGCTAGAATCCCACCAATGGAGAGTGGCAAGAAAGAAAGCTCAAAGATAACAATGAAAATGCTGATGTACCATGGTAAAAATCCATGAGGCTAAGGATTTCAGGTAGGTACTTGTATCACAAATGCCTACAGGGTGATTCTTTGTTCATGATGGAATATCTGGAACACCCTTCCCCAGGGTTCTTTGCATTTTTTTTTATAAAAAAAATCAATTCACAGTATTTCCTGATTTGCTTCACTAACCTGATCTCATTTCAATAGTTCTTTTTTGATGAAGATGAAATGGAGAACATCTAACACAGTCACTTCAGCTCCAAATTCAGTTACACAGAAATGTTTTTAATGTAATACTGTACTGTGATTTGTACTCATTTAGCAACACCAAGCATTAATAGAATCAAAAGAAAGAAGTAAAGAATAAAATTATTACTAGATCTTACACCAGATCTTTTCTTCAGAAAAAAAAAGGCTAAATAAAAGGGTATCTAGGCCGACATATATTAGAGCAGTTAACCACATAATATTGATATGACAAAATTAGGACTATCTGCAGAATACTGAATGACTCCTGGAGGTACTTCACCAGTGCTTTAATGTTCATTATAGCTCATAAATATTGATCACTAGAACAGATGGGCAAGGATTTACTTAGGAAAATTTTGAGACAAATGAAAATGAAATAAATATTTTGTCCATGCCTTTTCTTCTGTTTTAATGGTAGAAGTATTTTGTTTAGAAACCAAAATATCTCAAATATCCATTACAAATGTGGAGATTTTCATTCAGAGGGAAGAGCTTTTCTAAACAAATTTCAAACAGTAAATTTTTAACTGTCTTCATTGGAAACTAAGAACTGAGCCTTAAGTACCAGGACAAAACACTAGAATACTTCTGGGGATACTGCATCACTACCACTTGTGATCTGGGTCACTTGTTGGAATGGTCACATTCTATTTTCCCAATTTAACTGCCACTTTGCTTCAGGTAGGTGAATCTTGGCACAAATATTTAACAGATCCTTCAAAATGGTGATGTATTTCAATGCACAGCAAAGTAATACTCAAACCCTTAAAAACAAAGTTGGCTCAGTATGTGCAGAACATTACCTTTTGAAGCATTCACACACGCTCAGCCACAAAAGGAAGAATGTTCATCTTCCCTCTACACTGAATTTAGGGGAATACCATTGTGACAGCACTTTCCACAGAATCACAGAATCATAGAATTTTAATGGTTGGAATGGACCTTACAGATCATCTAGTCCCAACTCTCCCTGCCATGGGCAAGGACACCTCCTCACTAGACCATGATGCTCAATGCCTCATCCAGCCTTTAAATGAGTTCATCAAAAGGGTGTGAAGTTTAGGTGGAATGAACCTGAATTCTAGTGTTCATGATATTTCCTGATACTTCATAGAATTGGTAATTTGCATATGATTCCATAAAGAAGATTAAATAATAAGCACAGCATATTAACCTTCTCTTAGCCTGTATATAATATAATATAGGCTAATAATACTATATACAGGAAGAGTACAGTTCATTTTTTTAATGGCAAGGGAATTTCACATTATTCAGTGAGGTATCCTCAGGCTAGATTTGTGCAGTGGCTTCCGCTATTGCATCCTTCCCAAAATTAAGTTGAAAACTAAACTCACCAACCCATGTCAGAACCATGATTTTAAAGAATCAGGGAGTTACTAAAGTTGGAAAGATATTATGCAGCTTATCATCTAAATATCATGTAGTTTACACACACCCCCTCTCCATCCTCAAAACAGGTCACAGTCAACAGGAGCAGGTTGATCAAGACTGTGTCCAGTCATGTTTTGACTGTCTCCAAGGACAGAGACTCCACAACCACACCAGGCAACCTGTTCCAGTGTTTGACCACTCTCACAGCAATTTTTCTTTTCTTCTATTTAAAGGGCATGTCCTGTTTTTTCACCAGTGCTAATTGCCTCCTGTCCTATGACTGGCCACTACTGAGAAGAGTCTGGCTCTTCTTTATCCAGTACCCCCGTCAGGAATTTGTGCACATTTCTAAGATTCCCCCGAACCTTCACTTTTCCAGGCTGAACAGCCCCAGCTCTCAGCCTCACCTTGTTTTACAGGTGCTTTAATCTGTCAGTCATCTTTGTAGCCCTTTGTAGAATTCGCTCTCGTCTGTGTCTCTCTCACACTGGGGAGTCCAGACTGGATATGTGACTCCAGGCATGGCCTCACTAGGGCTGTGGAGACTTGAGGGTCCCTTGACCTCCTGGCAGCTCTCATTCTAATACAGATGCTGTTGGCTTTCTTTGCTGCAAAGGTACATTGCTGTCTCATATTCAACTTGGGGTCCATCAGGACCGCAGGTTTCCTTTTTACAAAGCTGCTTTTCAGAGAGTTTGCCCCCAGCATGAACTGGTGCTTGAGGTTGCTCCTTACCAGGTGCAGGTATTTGCATTTTTTTTTGGCTGAACTTCATGAGGTTTCTGTGGGCTCATTTCTCCAACCTGGCAAGGTGTATCTGAATGGCAGTACAACCCTCTGTGTATAAAACTCCCTGAATTTTTTATCATCCACAAACCTGCTGAGGTTGGGCTCCTTCCCATCATCAGGTCATGAATGAAGATGTCAAATAGTATTGGCCCCAGTATTGGCCCCAGTATGTGACTGGCTTCCAGATGGACTTTGTGCTGCTGCTTGCAACCCTTTGAGCCTGACAGTTCAACTAGTTTCCAGTCTACTTCACTGCCCACTTATCTAGCTTGT
Organism: Acanthisitta chloris; assembly: GCF_000695815.1. Lineage (NCBI taxonomy): Eukaryota > Metazoa > Chordata > Aves > Passeriformes > Acanthisittidae > Acanthisitta > Acanthisitta chloris. The sequence continues at coordinate 159,383 of NW_008656548.1, read as the reverse complement.
ATTTTATCAGTTTGTCTGAGAGAATGTTATGACAGACAGAGTCAAAAGCCTTATTAACATCCACTAATCTCCTCACATCCACCAAGGGAGTCATGCCATTGTTGAAAGATATCAGGTTAGTTAAGCATGATTTCCTCTTTGTAAATCCATCCCTCAGTTGCCTTCATGTCCTTAATATAGTTGAAAACAGCTTCCAGGATGACTTGTTCCATGACTTTCCCAGGGATTGTAGTGCAGCTGACCAGTCTGTATTTTCTCTTTCTTGCTCTTTTTGAAAATATGAGTGACATTTGCTTTCTTCCTGTCCACATGAGCCTGTCCTGATCACCACAACTTTTCAAAGACAGTTGAGAGTGGCCTTGTGGTGACATCACCTGGGTCTCTCAGCACTTGTGGGTTCATCCCATCAGATCCCATTGACTTGTGTATGCCCAGTTTGTTTAAATGTTCCTTAATGTGATTCTCTTCCTCTGATGATAAGTTCTTCTTGCTCCAGAATTTCCCAGGGTTCTTACCAATCTCGTATTGCTGATGGCTGATCTTATCAGTAAAGACCCCCTGTGCTGGCTCAGGCTGCAGCTTCAATGCTGCTACTGTTAATTGTATAATCTTTCATTAGTAGTGGCTGGGTTAGAAATAATTTTCCATGACATTTAAGCTCTAGGCTCATTTTTTTTAACAGCCATTAGCCAGAAAAGATTTATTTTTCCCCTACCAGCAAAGATTTGCATGTAGAATGCCAGGGCGTTGTACTGAAGATGTGAGCCTAGCAACCTCAGGATATACAGCAGCTTTGAAGGAGTAGTTCTTTGGTAGACCTATTTCCATGATACCACATCTTCAATGCTATTAGTTCTGAACTAACTAGACTAAACCCAGCAATTTCTGTACATGCAACAATAACTCCTACTACTTTTCAGAATTCCCCCAATAAACAGATAAAAGGCATAGAGTGGCTCATAAATAAATAATACAACCCATGGAAAGCAGTTACTATAATTTTTTGGTTTTATTTTACTGCTGAAAAATTTCCACTCTGAAGACCAGTTTTATGTTCCATGTAGAAGAACATCTTGTTACTGCAAAGTACTGAAAGTCACACATTCTGACTTGCTAGATATGGCAGAAATTGATTTTAGCCCAGAAAGTAAAAAGCCACAGCAAAATTATCATAACTATAAATTGCATCTGAAGACCACTATTTCTCTTTTTCTGTGTGTCAAGTGGTAACACAGATAATAAATTCAAACACACTTTGAAATGAAACAATTCAGCAGATGAGATGAGTAGCTATTGAAAGGGGTTCCTGGAACTGAGAATGGCCAGAGTGAAAATAAGAATGAAACACAATTATAATAAAAGAGACTACTCAGAAATACTTTTTGTTTGGAATTTCCTGAGACTCTCCTGTAGCTTTCTTCATGCTGTACTAGCCTGATTGCTAATAAATTTTTTTCTTTTTTTATAGACACTGTTGTTACCTGAAAACTATAAGAAGGATATATATTATATCAGGCAGCAAAAAGTCTTCTTACCAGAAAATACCACCCATTTATTTAGAGCTTTTCTAAGTTTAAACAAAAGAACAAAGTCCTATCGTAACAAAATAAAATTTTGCATGCTTGTTTTCCCTAAGTTTTACTGATATGGTGGAAATAAGTCACTGACAGGCAAACCTCAAAAAGGTTTAGAGGCCATATCCAAAAGGACATTTAGAAAGCCATGAGGAAATCAAGTGGGCACAGACATTTCCAGAATGCAGACCAGTGGCAGGGACCTGGGGGAACCATGATCAGTGCCTGTGCAGTGGGGCTCTCTCAATGGGCAGGCACAAAAGGAAGGAGTTGGGTGCTAGGCTTCTGCACAGTCACAGAAAGCTTTTCCCTTTCAGTGCTGCTGTCCAGCAATGGTGGTTAATGCCAGCAGATAACAGCTACTAATGTGGCCTGGGATGAGCAGAGGGATTGACTGTCTTTGCTGAAGGGCAGAGACAAGTGCAAGCCAGGAACAGTTGAGGATCAAGAGAAAAGATAGGAAGAAATGCTGGGCCAGAGAGATGACATCTTTTAGAATGATATGCTGTTTTTCTTTGAGATTCAGACAGAAGACTTGTTCAGAAAACTGGGGGGTTGATTACAGTACCCTGTGTTTGAAGCAGGGCTAAAAGCTACTTCCATACCACTGTATTCACTAAACAGCTCCTTTTAGCAACTTCTGGTCAGAAAACTAAATAAATGACATTTCTAAACTGTCATTGGTGCAGTATGATATTTCCCCATGGCATATGGACTTAAAAATGCTCTTCCTTGCCACTGGCTGGAGCATGTGCTTCATTGTCTAAGCCTTTGAATATATTTACATTGTAGGACTGTCACTCTGCAGCACATACCTAAAGCCCCAAGGTCATAAATCATCTGATATGAAAGATATAAAGCTACTGGAATAGAACATTGTCATCAGACAAATTACAGCATATTTCTGACCTTGTGTCTTAAATATTTATCATTGCTGTAAGTAGATTTGCAGGGCTGCTCTTTATGAGAATATGAAGAAAGCTGCAATGAAGGGAAGCTTGTCATTTATTCTGTGAATAAATAGGGCACTTCAAGATCCATCAATCCAATGCCTTCCCAAAGTAATAAATTCAGCTTCAAAAGGAAGAAAACCTTCTACCTTTGGCTGCAGTTTTGTCATTATCGTACACATATGTTTGGTTTGATGGTTTAAAAGCAAATTTTTAGTCACAAAATTTGGCAAAAACATGAAAAAATATCTTCACAAAATGTAATGCCGTGCTTCACTTTGAAATCTATGTCATTATGCTCACATCTATTTCCAGACTTTATTAGGGTGTCTGGTAGAGAAATCCCATCAAATCAATCAGAACTTCTGAAGATGGGTTTTTCACAGTTGTCATTCATCCTGACCAGTTCTGACTCTGTTTCACATGACCAAAAGAAAACACCCTTATCCTTCAGTGAAAACACCCTCACCCTTCTCTTGGTTCCTTCTTTCAAGAACAGGAGGTATCTCATACTTTATGCCCTACTGTACATCTCAGATATTAAATATGACTATATCACAAGACAATACACTGAAGAGGGAGGTCAATCCTGTGGGAAGGGTAAAATAATTACCGAGGATCTAGGTTTTGGGGTTTTTTTTTGTGGGTTTTGTTTTGTTTTGTTCTTTTGCAAGGGATTGTCTGCAAGAAAGAGAGGAAAAGCCTGAATGAAACCTATGTGATTTTGTCTTCTCTCTGAATTGAATGGCAAACTATTTAATTTATCAGAAAGCCTCCTCATAGGCCTGATAGCTGGGTGGCTATTTCAAGCACATCAGATTTGCTTAATAGCAGATAGTTAATATTTTCCACAAGACACATGCTTAGGTAATCTTCTTATTAGCATTAGAAGTTTGATGCAGCTGTGTAAGGCTCACAGACAGACACATGGGCACAGGTTCTGCTTCCTAGTCACTCTGGAGGCTGCAGCACAGAGGCTGAGGATATTAACAGAAGTAAAAGTCATAATAATTTGTAAAATAATTTGTAGCTTTGGTTAAATGAGAGCTCTGCATGGCTCAACACCACTGAAAGACACAGATCCATCATATGTCACTTGAAGCCATCATAAAACATTGCAGATAGGAAAAAGCAAAAGGAAGGGAAGGGAAGGGAAGGGAAGGGAAGGGAAGGGAAGGGAAGTTGAGCAGCTAGTGAACAGAGTGTAAGACCAGCATGTGTGTGTATGTGTGACTACTTGGTAAAAGAACCAATGAGATCTGGGGCAAGAGCAGACCATAAATATTTGATTTTGGTTTCTTTAATATTCTGTTGTGGCTACAAGCCAGAATGAGCAGCCCTGAATGGGAACTTATCCTTAGCCTTTGCCTGATGATCAAGCATCTCTATGCATAATTTCAGTGCACATACACAGCTCACATCCCTGCAATGGCAACTACCTTTTCTGCTGGAAGTGGTAGATAGTGTTTAATGCATCCCCATGGCCCTGTGAAGGTCTGGAACTAAAGCTTGACTGGCTACAAACATTACAACAAACAAGAGAGAAACTGAAATGGCATATTACTAATCACATTACAGAGGCATTTCATATGTAACTGATAGAAGTTACATGTAACTGATAGAAGTGTATTCCATTTTGATAGCCCATGCAAATCAAATGGATCTTCCCATGTCACATGGTTTGCTATTCAAAAGCACAAATGTAATATTAACAGTCCTGAAGTAGTGTCACTGAAATGACAGACATATACAGTTAACAAAAGACAGTTTCACAGAGTATCTTTGCCCTTCAACAGCATGTACATTTGCCAGGGTCAGACTTCATCTCCTCCAGGCTTGCAATAAGTTCATCTGCAGCAAGGAATTAGTTGCCAAACTGATAAGCTATGTTCTTCACATCTTCCAGAAGCAGAAGCATCATCCTCTGTAACATAATACAATGACAAATTCCTACCCTTTATGTCTTGTGAGTATTTCCTTTGGTGGTATTTCCCTCCCTTCAATGCTGAGGAGTTTTCACAAGCACATAAGCTGATGCATTTTTCTATGTGTTTGTGCAAAAAAAAGCAGTCTATAAGCTATATATTATCATGCACTGGCACCACTCTTGTCCTCCTGTGCTCTGTTCCCCTGCTTTATCATGGCTTTAGGGTGCTATGCCTCATTACAATGTTAGTCTCTTCAGATCAGCAGTTGACCTTTTCCCTTATTATGGAAAACTCCATGCATATTCCTGGAGCTACACAAATGATAAATAAAAATCATCTGGTCCCTAGCTGGTATGCACCAGAAACTCTCCACGCTAAATTTTCTAATATCATAATCTGCCTCTAGGTATTCATTGCTGTGAAGAGCCAATGATCAGCCTGTAACCTGGATAGGTTTAGTGGAAGAATGTATTTTAAGCATCTGAGAGTAAATACACAAATAACTTAATTTTCAGGTTTGGGAAACAGAAGAAAAGAGTCTGTATGGAAATCTTGTTTTATCTCTCTACCTCTACTTCTATTCTTTTAGTCTCTCTTTCTTGAACTTTCAAAATTCAGTCTCCTATCCATGATCTGTGTTTGTTTTAATGGCCTAGTATCTAATGCACAACATTTAATAAACTAATAATCTAATAAAGCCTAAAAATGGTCCTGTTCTAAAATACTGTTGAAGAAACATCAGACAGTTTGTCATCCTGTACCAGGAAAGAATGAGTAAGTGCTAAAAGTGGATTCACATCCTTTCTATATATAGAAATCCTATTACAATTACCCTTAACTGTCCTTTGCCTTCCTGTAGTAGTTTCCTCTGTGTCCTCTGCACCTCCATAGGTAAATAAAGTAAGATGCCAGGGTTTGTCTGTGTATATAAAAAGCAAAGGCAATCCTGATCCACTTTTAGTGTATACTTCATGTCCAAGCAAATGTGTATCCTCATCCTCATCTTCACCATTGATTCACAGTTTGTATGTGCAGTAACAGTTCTTGATCCTGAACCTATTTTTAAATTTTGGCAACATAACTGCTTCTCAGAGTATCCTCCATTGACACATCTTGTATTTGGAGTACAAAGTACTCAGAAAAGAGTCAGGCAGCAATAATACCTTCAGAAAGTCCATCTGTGCAGAATTCATGGCCTGCATAAGGAATGAAGATGGATTTTAGTGAAGGAGTTAGCACATGCCACAGATGGATAATGGTTATAATAATCACCAGTGCATCTAATCATGTTTTTAAGCAGTACTTTGAAAGGCTTTGTTGACAAAGTTTTTTCTTCCCCCGTCACTGTAAGTGAAGAGCCTGTTCCTTTTCTCCTGAAGATTAATGGTCAGTTAACTGCTCATGGCTGAGAAAGGCTCATTAAAGCAATATTCTCTAACCATCTACAACACTGCCAGTCTCTCCTTATTCTAAGCATATCATTTTGTGGAAACAGGATCAGAGATTAATTGAGTCAATTAGCAGCTAGATTTGCAGACAGTTTGGGAGACCTGAGATTCCCCACTTACTGTATTGATTTGTGTGCAAAATGGCATCTGATTTTCCACACTTCTAGGACTGGCAGGCATCCAGTCTGTTCTTTTTCTATCTTAATGGCTGAGAACACATCATGTGATCTTTGCCAATAAATTGCACTTTTTAAATCTTCTTTCTGAATCCAGTCATTCTATTTAGGCACTTGGTGCATTGTTTAATACATGTTTTTCAAAAATCAAGGTATGTTGGTAAAATACATGCCTGGCCAAGCTTAAATCTAAGACATTAGCTGTAAATCAGGAGTTACATGGGTTTTCCAACTGAAAATGTGCCAACTTTTGTACTAATTGATAACCTGAAGATTTCTGGTGAATCACTACTTTTCATAGAAGAGGATTAACTAGCATAAAATTTTACAGTATCTATATATATATTAAAATTTTAAGCTTGAAGGAGAGGGAACCTTTTCCCCAGCTTCCCTCTGCTCTCTCTTTCCAGATTTGATCTTTGGTGTTCTTTCTCTTAAGGCAGAATTCACACAGCTAATGGACTGCTTTCAGCTATTGATCAGGACCTGGGAGTGGTTTCAAGCACGAAGAAAAGCACTGCTACCTTCTTCCTGAGTAGGCTTAGAAGTACATAAGAACAATTTCATGAAGCTAAACACTGCTGCTTTAGGGGTGAAAACTACAGCAGAGAAAGTCCTTTCTACCTAATCTTTTGTCTGGATTCCTAGTAGTGCTGAAGTACTTCCCAATCATTAGTGGTAAAGAGCTCTTAGGTCTTTACAAGATGCAGCAGAAATTGACCATTTAATCTGTAGGCCTGTTTGTGAAAATAAATGATGGAAAGCTTTGACTTGCAAGAGTAAATAGTTTTGTGGCTAGCTCTGCTGGGAAAAACCATCCCAGCTAAACCATATTCTCTTCTTGCACCAGCAGAAGGTTATACTTAGTGCTGACTGTGCATTTCCATAGACTTTGTCTCAGGAAGAACTGTGTTGGACACAACTTTTCCTGTAGGCAGTGGAATATTGTGAAGACTAGCTTTTTATGCTAATGAGTAAAGGAGTGGACATTCATGTGTGTCTGTGATATACTGTCACACCTCCATTTATTTCTGTCTAAAATATAAGCTAGTGAGATAGAAATGAAGGAAGCAGAACAAACTTCTGAGTCTGATTCAGATGGCATTTAAGTCATTGAGAAGTGGCTGACTGATTTGAATGAGATTTCACAGGGATGAGGGAATCTCAACTACAGAACCTCAACACCTCCAAAGTCATAGGGCATGATCACCTGCTACACCTGCAAATGGGACTATGCTTCATGAGGCGATCAGGCTCCACCTATACCAGCTCATACTATTTGGTCCCACTGTTCCTGCTAGGAGGGTATTTCTGAGGATTACACTCGTGATAGGAATGTTCTTCTGGCTTTCAGTTTAAATTCTTTGCAACAAAGTATATAGTAATTCATTGTTGTGCCCATAGGGTTAAAGTAATCGTCTTCCTCTCTGGTATTTACTTCTGTTATTTTCTTACAGATAGTCTTCAGTTTGGAAATCTAAGCAAGCTTTTTTTAAGCAATGCAAATCCTTTAGTCTCTGCAATAGAATAGGCTCTCTATTGCTCAGATTATAATAGCAGTGCTTCCTTGCCCTTCCTTCAATTACTCTTGCTTCAGCAAGGAATCAGATGCTCAGTGTACAACATTTTCATCTAGATGCTTTTTGCTGTTCATGTGTCTAGAAAGAAATTGAGAGTTTTAATCTCCTTGTTTACTAAGGTTCCTTAACAGCCTTATTATTCACCTCCTCAGTTTTCCATCAGCAGGTACTACTACTCAGCAGAGTGGAGAACAGAGATAATTGCTTGAAAGACAAAAACCACAAGTAATGCAAGACTGCATGAGTCAGTTCATTAGTGAGCTTCCTCTTCACTTCAAGGAGCAATTCAAAGCTCTGGGCCAGTTATCCACACAAGCTTTTGATTCCTGGGAATTATTTAGTGAAGGTGGTGGGGAAAATTGCTATTGTAAGAAAGCACAGCTTTCATTTACTTAGTGGGTGCAACAGATTCTCGGCTACTTTGTGTAATCAGATTTGTATCTTTAGCTAAATCATGGTATCCTGTTAGCTTTTAAAAAATACATGAAACCTTGTCTCTAACCTCAGCAGTTTTCTGCCTTTTCGTCATCTGTTAGAAGACATTATATGTTTGCCATTTTCATCTCAGGCCTGAGATAGGAAAGCATCTTCTGTTCAGGTTTCTTTGAAAGAAGCATTTGTCATTGACTCTGTATTTGTCTCCTCTCATCCTCCTGTTATCAGCTGCCCTTTTGCTCCATGGCAGGCAGGTATTCTTCAAGGTGAGAAAGCACTTTCAGAGAAGGACTAGAGAAATGAGAAACTTTCAGTGGGAAGAATGAATCTCAGGTGTGGCAGAAGTTCTGGTGAGCCCTACCGTTGCCATAGGACAGATAGGTGAGCAGCCACTTAATCAAAATATGATGATTAGCCTCTGTCTTTTTCAAAAGAGAATTAGCAATTGTATTAAGAAGGTACCTGAACTCTTAACATCAGACTGAAGAACAACAAAAAGTAAACCTTTCCAAAATTATGTATCTTCTAATGGAAATAAGATTCTTACTCATCGTAACCTCCTATGCTCATATTATATTTTTTGGTACAAAATTAAAATTTTCTGTTCAGTGAAGTTAACTGTTTTACACAAGATTAAATTATATTTTGTATAATATCAGAATCACAGCAGACATTCAGTATTACAGGGAAAGCAAAGAAGATCCTTTAGGTAAAAGACCTCAGGGTACGAACAAAAGGTTCTAAACAAAGTGCAAATTCCCCTTTCAGCCTCTTTAAACTACTCACACCCTCCAAAGCTGTAGCAAAGACCGTAAGCCTCAGGTTTGTAGCTATCTCAGAAAGTGTAATTTGGTTTTTATTTCTAAGCTAATCTTTGCTATTGTGCTCCACTGCTAACAGAGTACCAAGTCAGTAATACACTTGAGCACATCTGGTGTGAGGGAGGTGCATAAGCCTCTCTCAAATCAGTGGGATGTAAGGATTTTTCTGAAGTGAAATGAATTCAGGAGTTTAACCCAGTTGTACTGTATGAAAGTGGATATTAGCGATGACTTAGAGCATATGGCCAAAGCAAAAAAAGCCAACATAACTCACCTGCAACTGGATTTAGGCAGATATTAGTCATCGAAGTCCCAAATTACTTAAATAATACACTGCTTAAGGAAGTACCTGGAGGTAACCAAACTCTTTTGCTACTTTTCCTTCCACTTTGAAGTCTCCTTGGAGACAAGGCACATGGGCAGAATAACCCTGTGTGAACTGCTGCACTAAACTGCCTCTGAAGAAACTAAGCCGACTAAAGCTTAAGACCAGCGAGACCAGGATGAGAGTGTCTCTATGTGCCCTGCAGTCTTGAAATTTTTCTTCTAGTAGAAACCAAGGCACAGGGGACCTATGACACAATAGGAGGGAAGGATGTGGGCACCTTGGTCACATCCTGATATGTAATCAGGCAGTAGCTAGGATGCACACCCAAACCTGAGGGCAGGACAGTGCTTTTGTATCTGACAGCTGAGTTGCATTCTGAGGTCCAGGCTGACAGGCAGATTCTCATTATTCTAACAAGAGTCATGTCCTCCGATATATAAACCCTAAAAAGCAGAAAATACGTGTCCCTTATTGTGATCTCTCTGTTTAAGGGCCTCTTGTTTAGAATCTGATGAAATGGTTTAGAATTGCTTGTTACAGCTCTAATTCTTTTACACTGAACCAACCTCTTAGCAACACAAGGAATTTAAAATTCAGCTGCACTTATTTGCCCATTTTAAAAAGTATGCTGCTAAACACACTGCAGTGTAAATGAGAGGACAAATTACCATGTCTGACCACAGACAGTCATTCTCCATAGAGTGGTCTGTTTAGATACAAATGATTACTCAGTAATGAAATAGCAGCAGTAGTGATGAACCTATTTCCTGAGTCCTAATTACATAGGCTCCAAAAAGGTGTAAGCTATGTTCCCTGGAAAGCTAATTACTCTACCAAGAGCACTTTCTGCATTACAAATAACTTAATCCCTACAGCAATAACTGAGCTGAGGTAAATGTGACAATCTTTCTCCCACAGGGAAAGGCATTTGCTCCAGAAGTTTTAACCATTCAAATACTGGAAAAGATCATTTTGCTTCCTTGAAAATAAATACATTTTTATAAACAGATTTTACAAGGTTCTTGATCTCTCTCTATTTAGATATTCATCACAAGGACCATTTTAATCCCTTTCAGATTTTTCAGAAGACACCACTTCTGATTTTCTATCCAAAATTAGTTACTCATTACTTTTAAAGAACTTTAATAAATGCTTTAATATGACTAATAAAGGACTTTAGGGAGAAAAAAACCATCCTAAAACTGAAACAGGTATTGGACTGAACCGTTCTTCATATAACCTTAATGTAGTAATAAAAATTAATAAAATAAAAATGATCCAAAGTACATTGCTGTGTTATAGCCTATTGCTTAGAAGTAAAGGAAATGCTTACTGAGAGGGCAAATGCTCCCCAAAGTCAAGAGGTACAAAGTGTGTTCTAAGTTTAGTCACTGCACAGGACTGCACAAAATTTTAAGACTAGCACATTCCAAATGCTGCTAAAACGTCGAATGCTGCAGGAGGGCAATGTGTCTGGAGTTACGTGGAAGACACTGACAAACCAAAGTCTACAGAAACAGAAGAAAGTTTTTGTCACAGCTTGCTTCACTCTCGAATGCTAAAATAAGATGTATTTGATTTTGTTTATATAGCTATCCTCCCTCTTTCAGCTCATATGCTCTAGTCCAGGTGCTCAAGTGACTGGACAAAGGGCCATTACGTGAAGAGCCTGAGTACCCTCGTGGTGCACTCTGAGACACAGTCCAGCAGCCTCTTCTACAGGGCAAGATCAGTTATATATAAACCTTCACCACATCCAAGTTCATTGAAGAGATGACTGACA
>NW_008656548.1:81409-148342 GCF_000695815.1 Acanthisitta chloris | reverse complement strand
GAAAGAGGAATGTTTTCTAGTGCTGTGAGCTCAGCATGAGACATAAACTATGCTCATCTCATAGAGTAGCTGCCACCAACCAAAGCCTCTACATATTATTCTGTTCCACCCTGGCACAGCCTCTCAGGTTTTCAGCAATACATCCAAACTCTGTTTCCCACTCCGCAGAGAACAACAAAGTACTCTTTTATCTGTATCACAGAGATGCTGAAAGGTCTAATTAATAAAACTGTTTACCAATCAAGTATTTTTAAGGTGAGGAGCACAAAGGGCCCTTATTCATCCTCTCAGCTATACACATTCTTAAGTTGTCTGATTATCTTATATTAAAATTTACGCATGAAGACTATTTGCAAATAAGCAAATTAGCTTGTCTGCAGCTTTTCTTCCTGGGGTACTTACTATGTATCCTTCCTCTTCCTCACCTTCCTAAGACTAACAGCAATACAGGTGGAAATGGAGGGAAGGGGCAAAGTCCTTGAAGCTTGCAGTATCTCAGATTTCCAGTTCAGGCCTGACTTAAAAACATAAATGCACCCATGTATCTAACTGGAGAAGCAAACACATCCTAGAAGGGTCAGAGACAATTGCTACACTCAGTTCTAGCAGCATCTTGAGAGCCCTTACCCTTTCTAATTTCTGTTTCTTTTTTTTCCTCAGCTCTGTGTATGGAAGAAACCCACCAAATGGATTTAAGTTAGACATTCATACTACCTTCTTAGCTCTAAATGGTTAGCTTATCTTAAGATAAGCTTAAGAAATTTATTGAGAGAAATACTCACCAACCCACCCTGCAGCTGAGAGAAGGAAGTGAGGAAGGTGCTCTTTTGGCTTGTTAAAGCACAGATTCCTATGGAATAGCAGAGCTGTCTAAATCAGCTGCTCTGGTTGCCCACACACTAAGAAGTTGCCATAATATATTTTACTAGGCAAGTTATAATGCGATCAGAGTGGTAAATGGATTCAAGTATTTAAGTTTCACCTGGCAGATTGAGGAAGAGGCCTTATATTCACTGTATGTGAAGTTTTTATGGTACCTAATATTCATACTTAGGATTATAAAGAGGATGGATAGAACTAATCCAAACTCCTCACATACAAATAAACAACATGAATAAGGTTAGAGCTTTGTGCCTAGGGTGATAAGTACAAGAAACACTTAATTTCAAGCAAAGGGAATGATGGAAAAAAAAATAAGATAATGAAAATAGTTTGGAAAAGAGTTCAGTACTCTTTTGTTCCTCTGACATATAGTCCTTATGGATCTGTTAGGGACGTTTGACATAACGATAAAGAAAAGAAACAGCAGTTTGTTGAGAGATTATAGCCTTTTCATAACACTGGCATGCTGCACTTGGTTTTTAGTATGGCAATTAGACTAACATAAAACTTGAAATGAGATGGATGAGACTTCCATGTGGTTTGCTCTTTCACAACCTGATCACTATTTCTTAACTGAAAAACAGTAAAAATAAAGAAAATCAGAACACAGTAATTGTTTTGGAAGCTAATAGACGAAGAAATACGTATGCCATTGACAAGGTAATAGCTTTCTCGGAACTAATGAATGCTCAAGATTCAGTCTGCTGGTGATGCAGCACAGGAATATGGCAAGGAAAGAAAATACTAAATGCCATGTGGAAATCAAATATTTGAGCTGAAAGCGGAGGGAATTTGAAAAACAATGAATATGTTAGTGGAACAGCAGATGCAGCCTTCTGTAAAAACAAACTTACACTGATTAGAGTGCGTTTTAAAATCACTTTACTTAAAACAGTGAAAACCTGTGAGGAAAAACATAGTTTGATATGCTTCAGGCTTAATCCAACAAGCTGTTTAGTTAAATAAGTGCAAGTTTTTGAGCAGACCTAAGTGCCATGCTATGATTTACCGTCCAACTTTGGCTTTCAAGCCTTAGTTTCCCACAGGGCTTGACTAAGGAAATGCCTGATACCTCCACAACAAACATTTGCACTGAAGGATGCCTGCATGTTTTCATCAGCATCACAGCCACTGCAAATGTGTCAAGCCTGGTTGCTGTGCTTTGTATTGTCCCCTATCCAATGCAGAACCGAGTGAAGGTCAGCCTTCATCTCCAGGGCTATAGACCACAGTTGACAACTCTTCTCAGGTGGAATGGAATAATACAGCTAAAGCTCATCTCAAAAGAGAACAGGACTGGCACAGTCAGACATTCAAATAAGAGTATCAGACATCTCCAGCTTGAAATAGAAAGCACATTTCTTTTATCTTGTCTTTTTACGTGGGTATTAATTATGTTACTTAGGTCATGTATATGAATTTTCAAAACGAAACACTCAGGTGCTCACTTCTATATCTAGGGAAAGGGTTGGAGAACAAATACTGCCTGTCAGGCAGTAGGTACAGTGCTTAATGCAAGATAGTAAGGTATGTGTCCAGTTCTGGGCTCCTCAGTACAAGAAAGACACGGAGGTCCTGGAGCAGGTTCAGTGGAGGGCAACAAAGATGGTTAGGGATGAACAGGAACAGCTTTCTAATGAGAAAAGGCTGTGGGAGCTGGGCCTGTTCAGCTTCAAGAAGAGACAACTGAGAGGTGACTTCATGAATGGCTGTAAGTATCTGAAGGGAGAGTGTCAGGAGTTCGAGCCAGGCGCTTCTCAGGGGTGCCAAGCAATAGGACAAGAGGCAATGGGCAGAAACTGATGCACTGAAGTTCCACCTGAATATGAGGAAGAACTTCTTTACTGTGCAGGTAACTGTACATAGGAACAGATTTCCCAGAGAGGCTGTGGTCTCTCCCTCACTGAAGATGTTCAAGAACCCTCTGGATGCAATCCTATGTAATATGCTCTAGGATGACCCTGCTTGAGCAGGGAGGTTGGACCAGATGACTCACTGTCAATATTACCAATTCTATGATTTTGAGAGTTCAATACAATGACAAATACAGTCAGAAGACCTATGGACAGCCAAACACAGAGGAGTTAAGATGAAAAACTCTTGAAAGAAAGTAACACGCAAAGTTGTTGGGATGGAGGAGGAGAATGACTGGGAGGGAAGAAAAAGTGTGAAGGAAGGGATTGAGACAAACATTTTAAAATATCTTTCCTGTATTTCTCTGCTTTCCTGCTTTCTCCATTCATTTACCTTTCTTTTAACTGATTCAAGAAGCATTTGACTTTGCAGAACATGGAATAGGGGGAATGGAGAGAAGTGCCCTTGAAGCATTCTCAGCTGCAGAGATCACCTATGTGTCTCCTGTTTTTCAGTATCAGTTACCAAGTACAAGCAGGTAGGGTTTTTTACCACCTCTGGTCAGGCAGTTCTATTGAAAATGGCTTCCTTTCATAACACATAGCCCACTTTTTAAAACAAAGGTGGGGATGGCTATGAATAGCGAGCAATTCTGTCCTAACCTTGAATTTATTTTGTTACTGGGGGAAGGCAGATTGCTAGTCTAGCATTACAGAAAAACAAAAAATTGTTTGACAAAAGAAGTCACCTCTTTCCCATCGTACTTATAAGAGGAGCGGGTTTGATAATTAAGGAGATGGTGACTATCCCTCCTCTGAGGCAGAATTCCTCCCAAAATCCCAGCCTCTGCAGGGCCATCAAACAGCAGGACCAGGGGCTGGGAGCGGCTCATCTGTGGGACCGAGCTCTTAGCAGAAAATCATAACCTTGTGCTTTGGACCTCTTTGCTATGAGGGCACATAAGGTGATCTTAGCTTTACCCAGTGCAGACTTAGAAACTGATTCTATTATTACTGACAGAAAAAATGACAGTGAATGCATGTAAGATTTATTGCAGATCATTAATTTGCTTATATATGACTGTGTAGAAAGGTACTCAACATTTTTTAGGACAAGACCAGTATCTCACCATTTGGGAAGATCTATGGCATTACACTGTGTCTCTGAAGAATGGACAAGATGAAATCTAAAGTGATGAATATTTCCTAACAGGAATTTATCACCTTAGAGCAACAGTTACTGAAGAGTGAATGAGGTAAGAATGAAAATTATGCTGATCAATGAAGCAACTTCTTTGGAGGAACTTGTGATTCTTCAGAGGTTAATCAGTCAAATGACAGGGATCCTCTAAAATCTTTATTTCAGGTGCTTGTTTCCATCAAATTGCAATAACAATCTGATTGGTGAAAGTTTACAGGCTAGCTTTAATGGAAGAACAGCATCCCTCCTGATTTTTAAATTCTCACATTTAAAATTCAAGTTTGATAGTACACAAGGCACAAGAAAGGTTTTTTTTTCCCCTGACTTCAATAAGCTTACATTATACTTTCAGGATGCACAAGATGAGAGTTTAGCTGTGGCACCTAAGACTGTGGAATTCTGGCTAACTTGAACCAGGTTTAGCAAACCTGTCAGTCCAAAGAGTAGCAGCAGAATTGAGGAGAAGCAAAAGCAGTAACTTTTTACATATCAAGATGTTGGAAACGCATGAATACCAGTTATGTGAGACAAAAGAATAAACTATGGACTTGCTGAAAAGTAATTAATTCTGATGATAAATCTCTTATATTGCCTCTCTTGCAATTTTAGCATGTGAATGCTTTCCACTGCAGTAGCTGGTTCTTTGCTTTTGATTAATGTCAGCAAACCTAAGCTGCCAGTAACTTTTCCTCACATAACTGAAGTCATTTCAGAGTGGCATTCATCTGGGCATATCTGTTCTTTGGCTTTTTTTGCAGAGGATTGGTAGGGCCAACAAGCCATGGGAACACCAGGGATCAGCTTGAGCCACGTTGCCTAGGCACATTTCTGTCCAGCACAGCCTGCCCCAGGGGCTGGTGAATCTCCCCAAGAAATTCCCCAAGCAGCCCTGCTAGGACCAGCTGCTGAGGAACCAAACAGATTCAAGCAGTCTGTATTATTACCAAAGATTATATTTCATTTAAAAGCACAGAGGTGAAAGGCAATTCATATTAGTGGAGAAATTAAAGTGAAATTCTTCTGGAAAGACTAGGAGAAGAGACGCATTTTTGCCTGATATTTTTCAGCTATTAGAACCATTTCTAGATAAAAATAAGTGATTCACTGTAAGAATTATTGTCACTTGTTATTTAAAGGGAGTTATCGTGGCTTGGCATTACTTCTAAGGTGTAATTCACACTGTTTAAGACAATGAATATGTAGAAAGGGCAGGCAGATGGAGGTCTGCATGCTGTTTTGTTATATGTCCCGCATTACTTATATTTGGTAACTACTGGAACCCTTAAGCTTTAAATCTCCTCTTTCTCTTACAAAATACTGTGAGATTAGGAGGGTTGCAGTAATCAAGTGCCAACAATAAAGAAACCAAACCCCAGTCCATTGTGGAGTGTCCAATGCAGGCCAAGTGAAAGATGAAGGAATTGCCCCAAATCCTCAAAGATAGACCTTAAGTATATTTTTCTCTTCTTAATATGATTTGTGAAATACCAAGGTAAAGGTGTTTCTCTACCTCAGTATCTGCTGAGAGTAATGCAGTAAAACAATAAGGATAAAGAGAATAATGCATTAGTTAATAGGAACAAAAAGATGTAGTTTGTTTGAATGCTTCAGAATCTGGGATTTACACTCAGATTATCTCTAAAGCATTGTGAAGACAAATATTTGTTTAATTTTTTTTAAAGCTTCTTCATCTTACAGTTGGGGTAGACTAAGTAACCTGGGTGTAGATGCATAAAGAAGAGAAAATAGCAGACAAGTCTCTGATTTTCAAAGGTATCTATTACAAGTGCAATTGGAAGTTGGAGCCAGAACTTGTTTACACAGTTTTAAACATCACAAAGTATTTATCTACACCCTAAATACATTTGCCAGTTTGGCAAGAAATACAATAACAAGACTTGTGAAATATTCATTCGATTGCATGGGTATTGTTAAAAAAAAAAAAGTTTTCATTTCTTGAAAACCTTTATTTCTGACATTTTCTAAGGAAATTCTTTAATTTGGTATTTGGAAGTTACAATTTAAAATAGTAAAAAACTATACCATAAGGTGCATCCTTCTAAGCTGAACAAAACATTTCTTTCATTCAAGATGAGTTTTTTTCACTTTAATAATTTCAAACATGAAATTGAAAAATCTACGGCCACTAAACAAAAATACATATTCAAAATGTCCCAGTGATTGTATTGATATTTATGTTTCTTTCTTGCTTGGCTTAGTGGAAAATCTATATCTTCATCTGAGATAAAAGAGAGTATTGCTCAGATAAGTGCTAATGTTAGTTCATTAGAGTCTTGTGACTAAAGGCCTTAAGCTGAATACGTGGTACATTTTACCCTTAAAAAGATTACCCCCATATTAATTGAATTTTCTAAACATCCTTTAAGGAATATCACTTCTATCACTATTATCTTACCTCTTTATCGAAGGCAAAGCCCGTGAGTGTTTAAAATTAGGCCAATTTTACTGCATTAAGAATAATGATTATCAGCTATATTGTGGATAAGACTATGCCATCTTATATTAGCTACTTGAGAAAGAAAAATAGAATTAACAAGGTTTCCTCTTCCCTGAGCCTAATTATGTCAACATAATAACATTTGATTTAAAATGAACTCTTTTTTGTCTTTTAAGCTGATGAGCCAGAGGCTGGCTGGAGGGCTGTAATTTGGAAGAAAAACTTTTAGTGTGATATATATGCACCAAATGGGTTGCACTGAAGCCAACAGTTCTGTAACAGAGTGGGCAGAGAAGTATGTTCCAACTTTGAATGAAGTTCAAGGTAGTTAACTGGCCTTTTGACTGGATTCTGCTATGTAGCACAGCGTAACACTCAGAGTATTATAGAAGTCATCAAGGAAAAGAAGTACAGGACAGAATTGGTCATTGGCTGAAC
The DNA here is from genome assembly GCF_000695815.1 of Acanthisitta chloris. Classification (NCBI taxonomy): domain Eukaryota; kingdom Metazoa; phylum Chordata; class Aves; order Passeriformes; family Acanthisittidae; genus Acanthisitta; species Acanthisitta chloris. The sequence goes on along the minus strand of NW_008656548.1, from coordinate 141,510 downwards.
ATTCAGTTTTGGTTAAAGTATGAGCACCATTAAGATGTAATTATCAAAACAAACAACCAGGAATGGAAAATATAGGTCCTGAACCCTCTCATCATTCTCCTGTCCTCCCCACACATCACAATGTTCTGGGAGTCAGCTATAAGTAATAGTTTCAAACCAAGAACCATTTTTTTTAAAGTGAACGATCATCCAGAAATAATGGACAAATCCCCAGAGTATCTCCAACCTCAGCATACTCATTTCAGCAGAATGCCAGAGGCCTAATGGAAGATGAAGGTCAGTGAGTTTGTAAACCTATTGTGGATTTTCTTGTGTCTTTTACATTGAAACAGAATTCAATGGAAACCACAAAAGCCAAGAGTCCCCTGAAAGGCTGACAGTTTGAAGGCTGGAGTGTCCATACAGTATAGTATTTTAGAACTCTCATTTAAAACTAAGGATGCAGATGGAAATATGTGATGGATAAACCATAGGAATAGTTACAGAAAGCTTTCCAGAAAGGTCAGCTTTTGGGTCTATCAGTCCTGAAACAGTTGCTGTGACCAGCAGGGATTATCAGACATCTCAAGATATTCAGTTTAAAAATGCAGCTTTTGATGCCACTCAAATATATTCAAGTGTCAGCTTTCACTGGCTTTCAACCTTCACAATTGTAACAAACATCTTGGAAATGTGACAGTTGGAGCATGATTCAGTGACCTCAACACAGGCATCTAGTGTCATTTTGGATGCCCTACAGGACCCTGACTGGCCTCCAGCTACTGCTCTAGAAGGGCACGGGTCTTCTGTTTCTCCAATGTCACATCTGGAAGAGTCATGCAGATGGCCTGGATATCCCACCAGGGCATCTCAAATGATACTGGATATCTATATTTAGGCAACTGAATGGAGTCCTCCATGGGAAAAGAATGCAAGCCAAAGGATCCAAAACTGATTTCTCAGATCCATAATTATTTTTAAATTGTTATAATTATGAGAAGCCCACGAGTGATTTCAGAATGCTTCAGCAGGCAATACTGGAGCATGCAAAGCGAGTTCTCAGATGCCTGCAATTAATTAGGCACTGGAAGTATTCAGCAAAGTCTTCCCTCTGATGAGCATTTACAGAGAGGATAGCATTCTGGTGCAATCCTTTTACTAACAGGCTGCTTGGGAAACGGCAGTGTTTTGTGAAAATTTTGGACTGACTGCTTCAAAACCTTGACAATATGTTTAGTCTGCATAAATGAGGGAAAACATATTTTGTTTTGTTCAGCATGCTCTGAACTTTCACAGTTACATAATTACCCACTCAGATGGTCCCACAGTCTTATTTTGACTGAAAGGGAAATTGGAAATGTTGATAAAATAAACCCAGGCTGGAAGCTTGGCAGCTCTGCCACTTGTCAGAGAGAAAAAGACCCAGGATCAGGACTTTCTTTAGCATGGGATATTTTTCATTGCAAGCCATTCCCTGACATAGTGACAGTTTGCTGCTACAAGAATGCAAAAAAAAATGGCTGGACTATGCTTTTCTGGTCTTCTCTTGAATAGAGGTATTATGAGAGGGTTGAGTTACATCCCATGGAACATGCTGAGATGCTGGCACTTCATACCACCCTGAATCTGAATCAAAGTGCTCGATCTGATTTTGAAATGAAACATCCCAGGGGTTTGTTTCAAAACTTTAAACTCTCAGGAAGTCTTAACTTAATCTTTCACAGTACCTTGTGTGTAAAACTGTGACAATGATTTCCTTTGCAAAGCACTTAGGTGGCACCAATGTTATGGACTGTTTAAGAGTCAGGTATGATGATAAAAAGGGACAAGTATGATTTGACTCAAAAGGGACAAGTATGATTCGAGTCAATACAAAATGATAAAAATAAAACTGAATTAAAATTTTCAGATGGTTTCCTTTCAAATATTTTGACAAACCCAGACCTTGCCCATAAAATGGATTTCAGAGTTGCCCTGTGAGAAACTTTCTGCTGTGAATTCTCTAAAAATTATCGTCACTTGTTAGTTCTTCACAAGCCCATACATTAAGGTGTCATTGTATAGGAAATTAAAGCTTTTCCTTGCCAGCACTTTGCTTTTATATCAGCCAAAACAAACATAGTCCAAAAGTGTAACTGCCCTGCATCTGCAGTCATTTTATATGCTAGCAAAGAGTGAAATCTGCTTCTGAAACTCTGGTTCTAAAAGCATTATAGAATCATAGAATCATAGAATTTTAGGGTTTGGAATGGACTTACCGAACATCTAGTCCCAACCCTCCCTGTCATGGACAGGGACACCTCCCCACTAGAGCAGGATGGGCTCTTGACAGGCAATTTATTCACAGAAAAATCCAAACTGTCTCCTACTGCCACAGCAGCACAGGGACAGGCTTTGGGCAGATCTAAAAGGGGATGCAGACATTCTGCCTACCCTTGCACACACACAATGGTGTGTCTGCTCTGTATTCATGGATGTGAAACCTTGAAGAGTAAATGAAGGACCATTTTTTATTGCTAAGAAAAGCTCTATACTGAGAGCACTGACAGCTTCATGCTGCTCAGGACCTCCACTGGTCTTCCTATATGCCAGAAAGAGAAGACCAGTGGGGCTATACTTTCTTGCAGATATCCAGAGCTAAAAGGATCATAATTCTGGTGGACAAGGGAAGCCCAGGAGATGTTTCCCTGTTCCAGTGCAGCCTGCATCCTGGCCTCAGTGGCTTTTTTATGACAGATATCCTGCAGGTCCAGAGGTGGTGTTTCTGGATTAAAGACACTTTTTCTTACATGGGCCTGGATTTAAGGGATAAAGGCTTTAAACTTCTCATCTAGAAGTTTTTCTCTCAATGGGACACAAACATCAGGGCTGTAGGAACACATCAGGACATACTTTTGTAGGACACTGCCCTCTACTCAGTGCAGGACACAGTTAATTTTAAAAATACAATCTGTTTTCATACTGCATAATGCTCGTGATTAAACATAAATTGCTCATAGCTGTTAGAGCCTGGGGCAGTCACCAAGCCCAGCTGATAAATGTTTCTTAAATGAAAAGACTTTTTTTTGTTATGCTCCTGGCAATTCAATAATGATGTGGACAAATCTCTGGCTGGGTTATTGCCAGACCCTACAAAGCCTCAAATAGAGAATTTTTTTCAAATGGCAAGATAGCAATAGGTCAAATCACTAATTTTTAGCCCAGAATCGTATCCCACAAGGATATAGCTCATTTCCTTATAACTCCTACATGACACTGGAAAATTTTCTGTTTGATTTTGAAAAGTGTACCAGGAACACACAGAGCTGAAGTAAGAAATAGATATATAGGCCCTAATAAATGATGAGCTGCTTTGTTTTGTGATAACACCTAGGGGCTTCTGGTGGCACTAGGCCCTGTGGTGAGAGGTGCCGTGAGCATGTAGCAGTACAATGACATCTGCTAAAAGACTTGGCAGTCAGAAAAGCAGTTTGCAGCACAAAGCACAGTATAATCCCTGTTCTACATCCTGATGAGTTAGGTGTAAGAAGTGCCTTGGGTAAGTGTGAGAGAGGAATAACTTACTGCACTGCTGTGGAGGCTCTAGCATTATAATTATATTATAAATGCCATGTCACGACACAGGATGTTATGTAGGCAAGTTTGTTCACATATCCCATTGCTAGAGCTGGGAAAACTGCTCTTGATGAGTAAGTTAAATTCTTTAGAAGGTTTAACTTTTAGTATTAATCATAATGTTAATGATAATAAAGTTCATGCTAATAGCTGCATTCTATAATTTAGGGATCTAAATATAGCAATTTCCTGAGGCTCTGACAGTGTGAGGTATTAGTCTTTCCTGACTGGTGTACTGAATGGGACTTTCTGTTGGGAGCAGTATGAATCATGGACTTAATATATGTAAATTCTTTCATGTAAAATCTTTCCATGGTTTACAACCTGCCTGCTTAGACTCACAATCTATATTTGATACAGCTATTATAAGGAGTTTTGCAATACATTTTTTTATGGTGGTACACCATAAAGGGAAAGGGTTACAGGAGAAAGGCAGAAGTTATGTGCTCCTCTTTTTAATACAAAATAAATGAAAAACAGGTGCAATCTCTACAGCACTATTATTTTATATTTATGAGTCATTAGCTTTCTAGTACAATAAGAAATAAGCATAATTTAATAGGCAAAGCGTAACAAAGGAATCTTGAAACATGTTTAAGTGATTAAACAGCAGTGATCAGCAGATTTCAAAATGAGATATCATTTTAAATATGTTTTTTAAATTATTAAGTGAATTGATTCACTTATTAGTTTAAAATTTTTATTCCCCAGAAATTATGTCTCACTTCCCAAAGAAGACATATTTAGAGCAGCTATACATGCTGTTCCTGCCATGATGAAAACCAGGAAAAAGAAGATGCCCAAAGCTCTGCATTATGTAAACCAGACTTTTTTTTTGCTACAGCTGTAATGTACTTTCACAAAGAGGTGACAGGAATGTGTTTGTAGAACACAAAGCATGTCTTTAGAAAACAATAATCCCCTTTCCTTCTTAATCTCAGTGAGAAAGTCTAGAGTTAAGAAGGGAGACCTAAATTTAACCACACACAAAAATTTAATCAATTTTGGGTAAGTTTAGCTCTCCTTCCATGTAATCTGGTGGCAGGGTGGTGAGACAGCAGTCTTATGAAAGGACATGTATTGCTAAAGTAATAAGTTGGTGACCACAACCTGACCTCAAGATTGCTTCTACATAAGCAGCATTCTCTCCTGGATGCTGGTTTTGGTAAAACAGAAATGAGTCCAACAAATCTCACCCCCAACCTGTTGTTCACTATTCCTAGCCAAGTATAGCACAGGTCTCCTAACTCTTCAGCACCACAGATGGACACAGACATCACAGCTTAGAAGCACCTCAGAGTTCCTCAGTGTGTGCTGAACACTGACCAATTCCAGGGTCCTGCTAAAAACAAACTTATGGACATCAGCACATGGCCTCTTTCTCCTTTCTTACATGCAGAGCACAATTTCTCCATTCCAGTATATCCCTTTTTTGAAGTATCTGACCCATCTTCATGGAGTATTTATTGTAGTAACAACAGCAGGCATTAGCAGCCTTGCCTGGACACTCTCCAGATAATAAACAATAGATGGGATTCCTGTTGGCAGGCTTTCACTCCTTAACCAAGTGGAGTTTGTCCACAGTGGTCTAGATAGAGCAAAGGCTTGACACCACAGCAAGCAGCATGAAAGCTACTTGAGATGCCTGCAAAGCACAGACCTATAGCCTGGTCAACCAGTGGTATTTTGATACTCTTTCTATGAAGTATTAGCACAGAGGACAGAGGAGCACAGCAAGAGCAAATGTTAGGCTGGTGAACATATGGATAAAATCTAGAAAACAGTCCCTTAATAGCTGGTGAAAGATGGACAATTAGTGCCAAGAATATGTTTATTACTGTATGTGCATACAAAAGTGTACCCTGGTATTCTGGCTACTCTCCAAGACTCCCAAGGTCTGTGGGTGATTATAATAGACACAGGAGTGTGACTCTAACTACAGGTCCCATAAATTATCCTCTTGCACAGTTTGTTTAATATTTTCTTTATGCTTTTTGTATATACTACATATAGAATTATAGAAAATATATTTATCTTATAAACCAGCATTCTACTAGTAAAAAGATCAGGAAAAAAAAGAATTAAAAAATCAAGATCAAGAACAATTATTTTTGTTATGTTATCTTTCCCCATATTTACCTACTGCCCTATTTAACTTTTTAACTATTACGTTTCCTGGATAAATCTGCACAGATGTACCCATTTCTTTAGTTTGGGGTAAGTAAGAAAATCTAAACAATGAGGTTCAAAAGCATTTTTAATTCTGAATAGGAGTGGGTCAAGTTGAAGTTTTATTTTAGAGTGATCAAAAAACAAATGTAGAGCTGGACTTGTGAAAATTATCAAATCTGAAGAAATGTGAACTATCAAAAAACCCGATCTAGAACTGAGTTTTGACTTATTAGACAAGTTATAGAAATTTCAATTTTTCATCACCATACGTAAATTTAAATTTCCTATTTCTTTCCAGAAAGTATCTTTTGTGGGGGTGGGGAGGAGAAAAGGAAAGTAGAAGTGGCACAAAGTGCTATTATTTCTCCTTTCCTACAATTTTACCAGAAGTTACAGAGAACATTTTACATGGAACTACATTAGCATGCCAAACCGTTTTTTATCATAATCATTACCCTCCCCATAAAATACACTCTATCCTCAGTATTGTGATATCAGAGTGTCAGAGTATCCTTCTGAGTAACATCATGTGAAGTTTGCAGAACATAATAGTGCTACATCAGTCATAACCTCAATGCAAAAGTAGGAACTCAGTTTGATCTAAACTGTCTAATAACATAGCCAGTGGCATTTTGCTCAAGTTACACCAAGAATATGTGTCCTTTGTGGTTCAAAAGCAAACTGGTTTTTTTCTCTTCTTTTGTCACTGATGGGCTAAAGTGCTTGATAAATAGAATAGAAATCGGTCTCCAAAGCACTTCTGAGATGGGGCTTGACAAATATAGATGTGGAATGAAGTTAAGATCTAGTGAAGAGTCTATAATTGCAGAAATTTCCAATTTCACATTAAAATCTGTCCATTCACAGATGAGGGCTAGCAAACCTTCAGAAAAAGGGAGGTTTTGTCTGTAGGCAGAAAATGTGTGGGAAGCAAGTGCCTGAGAGAATATGTTCTGGATAAATAAGGCAAGGTGGAGAAAGTAGGAGGTTTGGGACAATGACTATCTAATTTAGGAATGAAGCTCAAAGTACAAACATTCAGCTTGAAGTCAGCCTCCAACTACTGCTTTGTGAATGGTTTGAGCTCTGCCATATTCACTACCTTGTTTTATGTGAATCCTTGTCAGAGTCTTCTCAGCAGCTGTGGGGATCTAAAGTAATCAAAAGGAGCCCAGATACGCAAAATGAGAACTCGGTATACCATTAAGAACACATGTCAGCCCTGTGATCTAACACATGCCATTCTTTGCTTTTCTAATACTGTTTCCCAGTTTTAATTTAAATATGATTAAATTTTTTATGTAATTTACTTCAAAGATGCTTTGTAGCAATAGCAGCAAAATGAGGTATGGGAATGATGAGAGTAATGTGAAATTTGAACGGCTAATAATAGAGTCCTGTTTTATCAGTCTATGCAACAACAAGAGAATAGTAATCAATCCTTTCTACAAGGTAGTTATGGATCTGTGACATTTCTATCACATAAATCACTTGTTTCAAGCAAATAGGTCGGTTTTACTTTTTCCACTGTAAAAAAAAGAAACCCAAACAGTCGTTATACTGTGTTTTCTTGTTGTAACTAATTTTTGATTATGTCTTTATACCACAGCCATTTGAACTGCTCTGTGGGTGCCATCAGCCAGTGCTGGTAACAATTGCCCATCTTCTTTAAATCATACGGGTGACTAAGAATGAGGCTGGGTGGTCTTAAACCCAGTAAAGAAAATTACACACAGTTTCCTCCACTTTGTCTCATAAAAATCTGTGGCAGGACAAGAGATGTTTAGTCCACAATTGCTATGAAGACTACATCTCCACAAATGTGGAGCAAGCCTGGAAAAACAGAGTGAAATTGGGCAGAGTGCCAGTGTGCTGCAACCCAGCACTCACAGCTGTTATAGAGGGGTTTCAGGCTTTAATTACAAACTTAACATCTCCTTCCTCCAAAGACCATTTGGGCTTTGCAAAATTTCACCCAAAACAAAAACTCAACAGCCCAATCTTCCCTTTGGTTCCAGCAACAGTAACTTTCTCATATTTTCTTTTAGGCAGAGAGAATGGAAGTGTCAGTCAATGTGCTTTGGAAGGAAGAAGTTCTGATTGCCAAGAAGAAAAAATTCAGGAACGAGTGGCACCTCCAGTTGTTAAGCCCAGATAGTACTCTACCCAGTAAATGATCTAGATTCTTGGCAAAAAAAAAGGACAACCACCACCCAGTCCCACATCACTAAATCAATTTTTGTCCTGGGCCAATTTACTCTGGGGTATCGCAGGCATGAAATCATTAATGCATTAAACATTAGAGTACTGGTGCTATTGTAGCTTCTTTTCAGTCTCCAATACTGCTATAACTAAAAAATACTTGCCTAAGGATAAACACTATTTCTTGATATTTAACTACCCTGTGGTCATACAGCAGTTAATTCTACAGATCATTTAGTAATGCATCATGTTGGAATGGCCATGATAAGAACAAACATTTAATGAAAAATTAAAAATCAAAGGGAGTCTTGACTTTTATCCTGGTATTGTCAAGATTTGATCAAATTGTCCACAGTTCTTACTAGTTCTAAGGGTTTTGTTGAATGTTTCATATTCTTATCTTAGAATGTGGTTCACAACTGAAAGATGATGAAGAAAATAAAAGAAGAAAGGGAAGAAGATAACATTTTTTTGAAACTGGGGTCAATTATTCATCTGGGTCAGCTGTTGCAATGAATGATGTCACTTAGCAACATAATGCAAAATATTGTTTCACCAAGTGTGAAATACTGTAAATTGTGTAGATAACGAGTTTTAATGACTAAGTTCACGTGGTACACAGTCTTAGACATGTTCCAGTAAATGTTGTTTACATCATGAAAAGTGCACATTAAGTACAGTACAGTTTACCACTCTGTACACACTCCCTGCACTTACAGGAACACCATTAGAGAAGAGATTTGAACAGATTTGAATCCTGTTGTAGATAACTCATGTGAAAGAGAAGTTTTATATAAAAATCCAGTGAGAAAGGATATTATGGCAACAATATAAAGTTAAAGTGCTGCAAAAGAGCCTAGAATTTCTTAAGCATTTTGCCCTGTGCATGAATATAAAAGGATGTAGTTTAATTCCAGGTTAAAATTGCAATTGCATCTATATAGAAACCAAAATGGCTCATTTTGCTTGACCTTCGATTTGCTACTATAGAGCTAATTATGCACATTTAGTACATTTTTTTTTCAGAAGGATAAAAAGGACATAGATACAGAAATATGCATTAGGTTAATAAGATGAAAGCATGTAGAATAAAAGTAAGATTTGGAGTCATCTTACTATGACAGTAACTTTTAACTACCTCAGTCAATTTTACACACATTGTGACACCCTGGCTATGTTGGTGTAATATCCATATCTACTTCCTATGGAAATCAGGAGCATTTTACTGTGATTTCAAGGCAATTCATTACATCTTCCATGCTGAAAATGCTGTGTGCTTCCTGAATACATGGTGTTTTCTATAACTTGCATTCCACATTCCCAGAGATTATTTGCTGATTAATTGTAAAAATCTATTAATTTCAGCTATGGCAAGGTCAAAGTACTAAATACCCTTGACTAATGTATAGTTTTAACTTTTTAACTGCATGCTGATAAAGACAGCAGTATCATTTGAAATGTTTTATTTAGACAAACTCAAACCATTTTGTTTTAATTTGTACTTAAGTTTTTTTATTGTGTAAAGTTTTAAAAACTAATAAATTTATTTTTAAATAGATTTTGTATTTTTTCAATGGAAAAACATTCTGTCTCAAATTTACTAATCAGCTCAGTACATAAAATTGCATGGCAATTAATATTCCTTTTTTATGGAAATTTTGCATGGCATGACTATTTTACATTTTCTAGTATATTAAAGAAAATCAGAGAAAACATTTAATCTTAATTATATTTCTCCCAGTAAATTATATATGAAAGTTTACAAATGTCTTTGTCTTCATTACCACAATCCCCATCCTGTATTAAATTAATCCTGTATTAAAATTCTTCCCAATGTCTTGGCTTTCCTGATATGGGTTTCCAAAAGTTGCTATTGCTCTATTCTCACATAGCCTTGTTATCTAGTGATCACAGGTTGCTTTTGCTGTAATTTTTTATCACTTCCACGCCAAGCATGTGTATCCTTAGACAACACTTCACCAGTGCTCATTGCCACTTTGTCAGCAATTTGCAAATGCCCATTCAAGCACTAAAAAGAAATCCAAAAAGTCTAAAATTCTGAATGAAAGTTTCTCAAGTAGCTTAAAATGAGCAGTAGGGTGTCCACGCTGGCTACATAAAAGAAAGTGAGAATTAACTTTTCATTGATTGCTGACACATTGATTAAATGTTTGCTAGCTGTGCTCTCACCTCCACTCCATCCCTTTGGCCACAGCCGATTGCTTACTCATAAACCTTTGAACCCAATTAGCCACCACAGTAATTATCAGCAGTCCTCATAAACCTCACTAACTTTGTAACAATACACTGGAGCCATTTATGATGGAGCTTGTGATGATGAGCAGTACACACAGTGGTTTTGGTCCACACTTGAAATATTTCTTTTCGATTGCAGACAATCTGAGCCACAAAAGCAATTTTGCACACAAAATACCAGTATCATCTAGCTTGGGCAGAGAGCCAGGGCTGCAGCAAGAATGTCACCTCTGTTCCTCTGGGTGACTTGGCTATCACCACATTCCTGCAACAGCAAATGCAAATGTTGATCTATTTTATACTGCATGTTGTGAAGTCCAGTTGGTTGAGAAATTACAACTTTGTATTGATTTTTCTACTCCTTTTAAAAGGCTCTACCAGGAGTATTAGTGTTATGCCATCTTTAAATTAATGTCATACTAGTTTTTATAGCTTATGTCTATCAACAATACATAAAAATAAAGACCACAGAAAGAGCAAGTCTGTTTGTTTTGTACTACAGAAGAAACTGTAGTCAATATTTTGACCAGACCTGTGAAAAATAACACAAATCAGATTATACAAAAAGAAAAGATCCCACTTGACATGCAGGTGGTTTTGTAAAACAATACACAAAGGGTCAAATCTTTTAGGAAGTAAAGGAAGTCGTGAGAATTGGCTGGGGTGAAGGCTGAACAGCATTCATAAATTAGATGATGCTTAAAAATGTTATTCATTATGCTCTATTTATCAGCTTGTAAAGGCTTCCATTTTAATTTATAATAACACTCCTCCTCAGTCATCACCCTTCTGCCACTTTTCATTAGATTCGAAAATTCAGTTTTGTATGCCCTGTTCTCCCACAGAGAAGCAGAAATGTATTTTCCTCCTCACCTTTTGACTACAATATGCATTCTTGCCTAGATTCTCCCAACTTTTAGTAGTGCAATAATTTACCAGACAACTCCACACCATCTCAAGGATGTGCCCATGAACAGTATACTACATGTTGATTTTTCTTCTGGACAGTAGAATATTGAAATCAATTTCAAAGATAAAAATACCATCCAGTTTGATTCATCAAGTGGAATAAAGCCCTCTTGCTGAGAAAGCCATTTGAATGCGGGTTAACTGTGACCTGTGCTCCTCCACAGTCCTTGGAACATCTGGCCATATGGGCTGTAAGCAGATTAATCCAGTGCTTTGCACTCTCCTCCTTTAAACAGCTTAAAGGTTGCTGTTTAAATAGCACGGCATGCAATTTTTTAAAAAAAGATCAGCAAATATCTACCATAACTGTGGCTGGATGAATAACCCCTCTACACAGGAAATTTTCAGAGGACCTCAACAAGTAAATTATTTGAAAATTCCTTGTTTTTGTTGTTGTCTTGTGTTTTAACTTAGATGTATCTAAATTTAATCTTTTCCCAGAGTTGTCAAATCCTATCTAGCTTACATGATTGATACAGACATACAACTTCCACTATTCCTGCTTCTGACAGTTGTAATAGACAGTATTAAAGTCTGGGTAAGAGAGACCTGTAGTAACACCAGTTTGTCTGGATGAAGCCTTTATGCCTAGATGAAGTAGCTCTCCCAGGGTGCTGGTAGCAATGTACTTATAACTTCATCTGTAGCTCCAAAATGCTGGAAAGTACACCCTCCCAGCACTGACCACCCAGCTGGTGCCTGTTAATGCCCAGAGCTATGAAGCATCTTGCTTGACATGTCCTCTGTGGTGCAAGCAGAGACTATGCTCTGGCTACCTTCCTCATGCTTGCTGATTTTTTGGCCGCAGGAGCAATTGCAACTGGACTGTACTGATGAACTAGAGGTCATGTGGAGGACACTCATGCAGAGGCTTTTTTTCATTACTATTTTTTCCCCAAGAGCATATACTGTGATTGCTAAAATGATTTGTATTTTAATTGAACTTAAAATTTATGTCTTTTTTTTTTTTTTTTTAACTGAAAATAGCAAGCTCCCTGCAGGTGGAATTTTGATTGTTTTTGAAAACAGGAAAATCCATTTAATTTCTTTTAATATCTAAGGTTTTACATAGAAATGATTATTTAAAAAAAAAGTCAGGTTGAGGGAAAGTTCCAAGAAATGTGAAGTCAATACCAGACATTCTTTATCCCCATCTCTCTCTCTAGGATTATATTTGGTAAAAGAAGAAGCTAACCCCCTGAGCACCAAACCTTTGCTTTATTTGACATTGTGCTTTCAGGTTTTGCATTACATCTGAATTCATATTTGTTGATTTCCAAGCATTTCGTTTCTCAGCTCTTGTGCCTCATGGTTACCACAGTAGTGATTTAACCTCCAATGACTATGCTTCATGTTTGTAGCAGTATCCTAGCCAGAATAGTTGTTTCTCTAACATGAGTTTGAAGAAGTTGTCTTCTTTGTGGGTGCTGGTGGCCATTGCTGCTCTGCAGAAAAGATGAAGTCTTATCATCTTCATTTTGCATAGCTACTAATTTTAAAGTTGTCCATCACGATTAGTTCTGGGACTAAATCCTGTCAATTACCAACCATGGTGAGTTCAAGGTTGTCTGAACTTTAAAGTGAGGAACTGAGGAAACTCTGATGATACACTCTGGAACAGTATTAGAAAACAGCTTCTGAAGTTGGAAATCTTATTAACATGCAGAGCAGCACATTGCCTATTACTCTGCATTCCTAGTTAATGGAGAAATTATTAGCAGACAGCACTAAATTAAGAAAAGGAATGATATTTTGATTGAGTTATTGAACTGGCTCTATTAAAGAAGACTTCATCACTGAGCTGACAATCCCAGCTCCTCATTCTGTTGTGCATCTTCTAAGAGGAGACCTGAATGAGAGCTGAGTGCCAAAGTGTTCACCAGAAACAGATTGCAGGAGCATTATCACAGCTAAGGCAGTGTTTTAAGGACTAAAAGTCACCTCTTGGTTGTCTGTATTGTGTACACAAAAAGGCCAGCCTGAAACAGGAAAGTGATAGCAATTCACAAATGTTTGGCCTGGTCCTGCCACTGACAATACTCCACCAGCCAGTTCATGTCAGATGAGTTTGTGATGCATGATCTTTGTGGATAATTAACAGCTGACTTCGTGAAACATTGAAGTGGCAAGCCATTCTTTCTTTCAAATAAAACACATGCAGCATTGACAGATAAATTCTTTCTTTCCTTGTAATTATTACTAGAGCACAGTGGAATATAATTTTCCAGTTCTTTAAAAGCTTCTGATCATACATTTTTCCCATCCCATTCGGGTTCAAACCAAGACCTTTCCAGTGAAAGTCCAAATTTCAGGATACCATAAGAAGTTAGGATCTTCCTCTAAAATGGAAGACAACCCACATGAACTTCCGTCAACTTCCAGTTTCTGCCAAAGATTTCTATTTTAACAGCTCAGTTGGGATTCCTGACTACTAGATTGCAGACTTGGTACCTCTTGCTGTGCCCTAGTAACTACTTAATTATTTAAACATGGAATAGCTCCAACAGATGCTATTGCAAGAAACTCACACTATAACAGCACAGTCAAGGCATTCATCTGGGACACTGGAAACCAAGGGTCACATCCTTGTACCACAGAGTTTTAAAATCTTTTACAAAGAATTAAATTTATGCTAGACACACAACATCAACGGGTCAGGAGAACAGAAGTTCAAATGACTGTTCTGGGCTGTATTGTGTCCTAGAATGGAATTAACTCCATCTCTGGTTATTGAGAAAATAATTTATCTGGTGAATTTTGGCAGAAATGAGCTCTTACAGCTTGTATGATAGCATCCTAAGAAGCAATAGAGATCCTCACAACTCAGTAATGCAAAAGTCTAATTGACAGTGCTACAGACACTCCAATAAATGTGAGGTATGAAAACCAGCTATTTTGTAGAAGTACAGGAGTTTTATTAAAATCATAAGGTATTAAAGCAAAGTTCAGAGTTGTTGATGACTGACCGCTTTCTCAGCAACTCAAAAAGAGTCTCTGCAGTGCAACCAATGGAGAAAGTTGCCTTGGAGCTAGGTATTAAGCCCAATGTTCCTGGTGGGAAAGGGACTCCTGAAAGGTTGTAAGTCCAACAAAGATTCATGCAGGTCAGCGGAACTTTGTGGCTTCACATCTGTTAGAAACCAGCCATATAATCTCTTAGCAAGCAAAACCAACACCCTAGAAATTTAGCTATAGTCACTGGGGAAAAGGCATTCACCTTCAGCTCATGATGTGACTGCTGCTGTATTTCCAAGGCTGCTAGGAGGTTTGGTGGTGTAACTCCCCTCACTCTGTCAGCTTTTCATCACACTGATGTCAGAGCTGCAGGCTGTAGGTTTTGTATGGCTGTCCAGGCTGGAGGAGTGGTGGTAGCACTGGATGGGGCTGGCCCAGCATTCATGAGCTGGGGACCATCAGTGGAGCCACTGCTCACCCCAGTACAAGGGGCTGCACCTACTTGGCCACTTCTGAGCCCCTGAAATCTGTACTTGCTTAGCTGAGCAGAGGGATGGAAAGCACAGGATTATCCCATATGAAAAGCACTGATTCACAACAATTGACTGGGATTTCTTCTTTTTGAAACTCGGTAATTTTGTGGTATAAATAATTCTCTGACTACTGCTAAGATACTGTCTTTGTTCAAAGTGATAGCCTGCAATAATTTATATAAACACTGTAAATTACATATTTGCACTGTATATCAATTTGATGTCTGTGCCCACTGATTTCTTTCATAAAACAGAGAAATAGAACTTAACACAGTTTTCACATACATCACCAGCTGCCTGTTTGATTTCTTAGAAGCGAACAAAAACAGTGTAGGTGACAGTCAAGACAAGTAAACTCAGGCACTCCCAAATCATATTTACCTTCCATCACTGCCTTTTCTTTTCGGATTCATCTATAATGAATATCCTCCTCTCTTTATTAGATCTAGTCACTGCTTCTTTGTCTACAGTAATATTATCCACGTGGTTTAAAAACACAGTTCACCTCCCTATCTCTATTTCTTTCCCCTTACCATTAGTATAATTGGGATGAAGCTTTGCCCATGAGCCCTCCAGATAGAGTTCCCAGTAATAAGGTATTGGAGGAGGTTAAAAGTGAGAGACCTTAAAGGCAGACAGAAACATACTGCTGCAGCTGTTCAGGTGAACAAGCCCAGGTTTCATGAGGCACTGAGAGCCTGCTGCTGCCACACTACACATGAAGAACTAAATGTGATGCCGAAAGGCAGAGTACGTGTATTTGTCAACGTAGGATGCCTTCCCCCCACCTAGGTGCTTTCAGGCAGAGCCAGAACAGAGCTAGCTCCTGAAAGCCACATTGCAGCAGCTTTTCAGCCACTGCTGCTGCTGCTGCCTCTGGTGTTCAGGAGAGGACGACAGAACTCAGTGAGCTCCTTCCTCACAACTCTCAGAAATAGCACCGTAAGGTATCCAGGTACCGCAAGAAAGACAGAAAAAGATTTGTACAAGAGCCAAATTGTACGATTTTTGTAGTCTTTCAAATACATCTCTTACCCTGCACAGTGACTTATCTTTTCCGGGATTATTTTTGCGGCCATGGATTTCCCTCACTTCTTCACTAAGTGAATATCCAAAGTAAGACTTTAGTCCTAAAACATATGGAAATCAAACAAATCAAGATTCATATAAGCTGGTGTCCTCTGGTTGACCTGTCATGTGTGTAAAGCAACTTAATCCTCAGATTTTGGACTGCATCCAGTTTATAAAAACATGTGGACTGGGAGGAGTGGATTGGGAGGCAGGCTGAGCTGCAACAGGCAGTAGGTGCTGCCACTGCTCACCAGAGCTAAACCCCTGCAAGTCGGTGGGATGCATCCCCCTCCACTACTACTTCTGTCCAGTTTGGCTTGTAACAGGGAAAGTCTTGCAACAAAAAGCAACTCTGTGCTGTGAGATCAGGAACTGTCATAGCCTACTGAACTGGTAAACTGCAATGTCAAGGTATCATCTCTGATGCTGAGGGTTAGAGTTGGCAGAACAGCACTATACCACGTGTGCTGGTATTTGTTTCTGCCAGCGTGCTCGGTTTGGTGGTAAAAGAGTAAGCTCCTAACTGGAGTTTATTTCAGTTTCTTTGCCTTTCTAAAACAGAATCCGGTACAAACAGTGAGCATAATCTGAAAATTATTTAATAGGAATATATTACAGTAAAGTTACGAAGTGATCCCTTCTCAGCATATTACTGCCTGCTATTTGACATTTTATAAGGCAGTAGATGCCCCAGTTCTGTGGCAATGTACGTGCCTATATCCTAAACTGCTTGTTACAGAGAGGGCTGGCTCAGTCTGTTTTGACCACTGGCTCTGCCAGAATGTCAGTATGCTGCTGTGAGCATCAAAGGAACATGCCAGAGATTAGACAAAGAAAACCTTTGTAAAATAGCAATATGGAATTGCTCCAAATCCACCTTCAGCAGCATCAGGCAAGCCTGTCCTGTGAGCCAAGAGCACCAATCCCATGAGGGAGGTTTGCTCTTTGAGCTGCCCAGTTTGTTGGTGGGTCTCTTCCAGCCCATGCACCATCAGGCACAGAAACCAGAGCCAGAGGCCAAACGCAATGCGGGCCAGAGCTGGCAGTCAAAGATGCTGAGGGATGCTCTGGTCCAGAGCCTAGAAAGGCAGGAAAAGCAAGACCTGCATGTCCTGCCCCGTGCAGAAGGAAGGGCAAGGATCAAGGCACATAAATGGCTTGCCTAGGGGCAGGATGAGGGACAAGGCTCAGTAGCAAGAGGTGTACGCATCTACTGCCAAGAGATGCAGCAAGCAGACGAGACCAGTCAAAGTGATTGAATCCTCTGCCAAATGAGTGGGACACATATTTAGTAGCTGGACTTAGACCATTTCAGCAGAAGAGCTGGGCTGCAGGGCTTCAAGCTCAGGCAGAGCTTTTGGCAGAAAACGGATGAGGACTGGGGTGGGTTTTATTGAATGGTAATTCAACAAATGCTAATTCACAAGTTGCGACTATCACAGGATTTAGGAACACGATCAGAAATCTGGAAGGAAGCTAAGGATAAAGTGCACAAGGCTGCAGTGGTCTGTAACAGGCAGGGCTGGCTGGAGGAAGCAGCCCACGCCACCACCACCGCCAGCTCCTGTCCACCTCATTCATTAGCCCTACAGCATGGTGAACATGACTCATCTCACAGGAAGCTATGGTACAACTGGGTCTTCAATGAGGCTAGCAAAGCTCTCAGACCCCTTTAGACCTTTGTTCCTGGTCTTATAGGTAAAAATTGTTTGCAAGACAAGCACAAGAAGGAAAAAGTTCCTTCATTGCAGCAATCCTTCATAAAACCCTGCCCTACCTAGTGCAAGATTTTTCACATTTCATGGAAACACAAGTACAAAACAGCACATTTGTTATTCATTACATGAATCTCCATAAAACCGCAGTCTTGTAAAATGTAATGTCAGGGAAAATCTGATTAAATGATGCTGTCCTGCCTCAGGGGAAACCTACTTCAATTAGAAGAAATTGTGTTAAAGTCTGCATTTCCTGCTCCATTTCACCTTATTTATCATTTCAATAACTTTCTTTATGCTAGGCTAAAAATATGCAAAAATCAGTGAATGTCAGGTGAACATTAAAAATATATGCATTTATTATACTCACCTATTTAGACTTAATGCTATCCAGTTGTCTAGTTTCAAAGCTTAGTTTTGTCAGCTTGACATTTCAATAATCTGAATATTTAGCTACATCTGTGTCTGGCAAACTGGAGCTACCTGCTTTAACTTTGGTCAAGAATAGACCTTGAACAGGATAGTCACGGCTATTTTGAAACTATCTTTAAGTATTCTCAGGTATTATATGAGGAATTGACTCTTGATTAACAAAAATCTTTGGTGAGTCTTCACAGTAATTGCATCAGTATTTATTTAACTTTGATTTAGGAAGACAGTTGTATTGTGAGTGATTAGATGATTACTGAGAATATATCTGAAGATTATCAACTATAACAGAGATATTGTCTTTTCCTGTCTTTGATTTGAGTTTGTGTCTATTATGCAGCTCTGAATTTTAGTGATTATGTTTTTATTATTCAAGTGAATATAGTTTCGACTCTGTTTGTCAATATACAGCCAGCTTTAAAAACTCTAGCTAAACTCATACTTCAGCCCACTGACACATGTGGCAGAGGTATTGAGAAATAAAGCATGATACTTGTCTCTTTAAAAATAGCCTGCATATTTTCTATTACATATGCTAGACTGAAAGGGAATATGATGCACCATATGAAGTGCATGACATCTGCTACGGTTAACAGATATTAGCAAGCTTGAACATCTGTTCTCCTTTGATCAGCTGGGCTCACTGCAAAACTATGAAGGCTGATGCAAAGGTAGGTTTCATTGACTACTTCATTTTCTACATGCTGGAGGCAGCTTGGGACAGATACTGGAGCAGCTTAGGGAGAGACTGGTTGAGTTGCCTTCTGATAGGGTAGGGGACATTGTGCAGCCAGGTGCCAGACATCACATCAGTGTAGCAGTCCCTCTCAGTCTGTCCCTCCCAAATATATGGTTGCCTCTACTTCAAACTTTGTTCATGTTTTACTGGTAATATTTTTGCTTGCCTTCTAGACTGATGAATCAGCTGTAGAGAGGGACAAGGCTAAGCAATGCTCCTACTGATGCAAGAAGGCCTGTTTTGCAGCTTTAATGATATCAAGATACCGAGAATATACACTTAGGGAAGTGATTTGCATTATTAGAATAATTTCTCGATTCACTGAGTTTTCAATAGATTTTCAGTTTGTTTTCTACCTTTTTGAACAGCAGGGAGGGACCATCTTAAAAAGAACATATTTGGTAAAATGCTGAGATGTTGTTTATTCAAATGCTTTTCAACACCAAAACCTACAAAAAGAAAAATGACACATCCACTTTTTCTATCAAAAAATAAAAATAGGAATTCAATAGGAAAGCAAAAAAGCTGTATAATTCCTTGCTTCTGACTATTCAGAATTTAACTTTCATCCTGTACAGAGAACGTGGTGTTTAGCAGAACATCACAATGCAATGTGCTATTAATCCTTGAACTTTCAATTAAATTGCTTACTGATGCACTGGATTGTAATAAGAACTTTCTCACTCGATGCTGAGCACTGGGGACAGACTTAACGAAAACCTTAAGGTCTAAAAAAGGACAATTTTGGCTGCAAACACACTGGAATTCAGTGTCAAAATGAAGGTAACAGTTGGAATCGAACTTTAAAAAATAATAAGACAAGAAAAAACCAATCAGGATACCATAAATAGCAACAGCTTGACAGAGGAAGTTATCACAATATATGGAAAAACATTTATAGGTAACTGATGAAAAATAAAAAAGAAGAGCAGGAGAAATTTTAGGACTGGCATAGATCCATTTCTATATAGATGGTGTATGATGCACAGACAGGAGGATTAAACTCTTTTTTTTCTGTTTTCACAAGAATGACGTTTGTAAGAGCATAATGAAGTACTTTCTAGCGCTTTCAAGAAGGGTATCAAACAGCATGCACAGGGCATAAATATTTTTCAGGCCACAGCCCTGAAAACCTTGCAGAGAAGAGCCTATTTCTTCTGGAACTCAGTCAAGCTTTTGAACAGAAGCAAGCTCAACTGCCTTTGATCAAAACTTTTTATTCAGCTAGTACTTAGTGACCTAAGAGTTTTCTTAATATGCAGATTTATAGCTAGTCAATACCTCAACTCTGAATAAACATAGTGTTCATATCTCATTAGCAAATAATTTGGCATGACAGGAGCAGATCAGCGGATCAAAAGACTTGGTGCTGAGGTTCCTACATCTTTGTCAGATACAGTCAGAGGAATTTACTTTGAAGCAAAGTTTGTCTGGTTCCTGAGACTGAAAGTCTCCACCTGCTGGGGCTCAATGCTGTTCATGGCCAGTCATTGTTTTGGACTCTCCCCTCAGACCTGGCATGCATTCATGAGCTCTTGAACGGGATTTTTCAATGTAGCTTCCGCCAAAAGAAATTCAAAATCCAAAACTGTTTTCCTAACTAAACCAGATGATACTAAATGGAGCTGATACAGGGATTTGCTTCAAACCAGTCCAAAACCCATTACCACTGTAAGCATTCATCTAAAGTAACAGAGAGTCTCTTGCTATGCCACCATCCATGCCTCATCTGCACTGATTCTAACTAGACCCTCCCCTATTTTTAAGAGGATGATTCATAACACAACCAAAGTGTTACAGAAAAAAGAACTCAAGTTGCACCAGTGTATGTCTCCCTTGAAGTTCTCCAGAGGATTAATTCTCACTTTGGCAGCATTAGTTCCCCTTAGCACCTGTCAGCTGGTAGGCTGAATAAGTAGCCATGAAGGTACCATGTGGCATGTCTTCTTCTTCAGTTAATCTAGCTGAAGAGAAGAGTAAAAGCTAGGAATCATTTTGTAAGGCTATAGTACTATGGCCATTGCTGGAAAGCCTTACTGCCTGAAAAAGAGGTGTTGGGGTGTGAAAGAAGGAAAAGAGTAATTTGCACAACTTCTTCTAGGCTAAAATGGTATCTCATATTTAGGAGCTCTTGGCATCAAGTATCCTTAGTTACCCATGGAAACTAGGCCTGTGTGAGTCAAAACCACACAGCTTAACAAAAATAAACACAACTGAAAATCTTTATTTGAGTTGATGCAGACAATCGTTTCTGCTATGTGTTTTCTTTGGTAAATTGAGAATAAGTTTTGAGAACTGTAATAATTTTGGAGCACTTATGACAAAAGTAAGAAAAGTAAAGAAATTCTGGACTACTTTCATAACAAGAGTCCTTCAAATTGCCTTTCAAACACCAAGGAAGATGCAGCTACCCAAAACACACACAGTATCACTGTACTATGGAAATCAAGCTCTCCAACAATGAGCAGGTCATTTCCCAGGCAGATGGAAGCCTCCTGCTCAAATCTTGTCTGACTGAATCAGCACAGCAATTGGAATTTTCTCTGAAGACAGGACTCTAGGCATCAGACTAGTGTAGTATTAGGCAATGAGGAGCCTCCCTTAGTCTCTCTTCTCAAAGCTACTTAATTTTGACTAAATTATTGCAAATCAAGTTAAACTGATTTACAGTTATCATGGAGAGATAGGATGATGTTGAGCCCATAGTTCATGTGCTAATAAGGAGGGTCCATCACATTTCCAGTTAAATCTAAAAGGTTTTAATTCCTTTTCCTAACAGTTTTTAATGAAAATAAGCTTTCAGTAATCAAAAGTAAGAATTTGTTTTTCTAGAAAATGTTCATTCTTTCTTCCACATCTTCTGACTAATCCACAGAGAACATGGATGTCAACTTCCCCACTTGCCTAACAAAATCAGGATCAAGACCCTTCTGTGAAAAAATTATCAGATAGATGAATGCAAAATGGAAAATGTAAATTCGAATTTGAACATCTGTCAGGTAATCATCTGGCGAAGACCAGGAAGCCTTCTCAGGAAAATACAAGTTTTGCTTAAGTTATTCTGAATTTATACAGAAATGTGATCTTAGGTGTCTGTGTATGTGTGTACATATAAATAGACACACACATCACAATCCCAGTTCTAGCAAGGGAAATATGCAGATCTTGTCTCATAACTCACTGTCATGTTAGTAAAACCAGAAGAAATATGTCACATTCCATTTTCTACCTCACCTAAATCACACTTAATTACATCCCAGCATGGAGTAGCATTGAATTCTGGTTTGGATGGAATACCCACCTTTCTAAATTTTTACCTGGTTAAGCTCTTTTCAGAGGAACAGCTCTCAGCTCCCCTTTACACTAGGAGTACAGTATAAGGAACACTTTGTCAGCCCATGGGTAAAAAGCTCTTATACAAAGAAATATTTCACAGATCTGTTGCGCGGCATGAATGCAACCCTTTGCATCAGCACTGAAGACTTCTTTTGCATGTAACATTAATGGCTTGACTTGCTGGCACCTGCCATTTTGGAGGCTGTAAATCATGATATATTTACTGTTGGTAAGAAGCAAGTATTAGGGTATTTTTAGACACTTCACCCTGTGTTTACCATATGTAAAAAAACCAACCTTAGGTGCAACTTAGCCTACATATTTCACATTTAGTCCCATATTTTTTTAATACACGATGGTCTGGCATATTTTTATTCAACTATATGAAATTTCATGCTATGGCTTGCCAAGCTATTTTAAAGAGATTTATAAAGGCGGCTCATAACATCTTCAGAGGCTGAAAACACGTTATGTCTGTAGGAGGGATGGAAAGAGAATCTGAAAACCATTTTCTGGAAGGGGCTAACGGCTGAGAGCATGAGGAGAGCCTGAGGACAATTTCAGTGGTATTTACAAGAATGCATTTTTCATTTAGGTCTTGGAAGAGGCTCTCACATGGGTCAAAAGTATCTTGGCAATTTGTCAGTAAAATGCACTCTGAATTAAGGCTTCCAGGCTACTCAGTTGTAGCCTGATAAGGAAGGTTTAATTTCAGTAACTGCAGACCTGATTCTCTGCTTCCTTTCTTAAACCACTAATGTCACTGGCTTGGTGACTACACTCCCAAAGTAATACAAAAACCAGTTCCTGCATGTCAATACTAGGACAGCTGTCACTACGGCAGCAAGCTACAGGACAACTGGAAAAATGGTGCCTGGACTTCTGTCATGTCTACGTATGGGAAGGATCAGAGAGAAAAGCAGAGATGAAACAATCACACCTTAGACACAGACCTTATTCGGGGCCCCCTCACTGTGTCCCAGGGCTGTTTCAGTCTTAGTTTCCAAAGGCATCTGAATTTTGTGGCTGAATAATCTGTGCCAGTAGGTCAGAAGAGTTCCCCACTGAACACGCTGTACTAAGCAATCACCTGAAACCACAACTAACAAGGTGGTAAGCACACCAGAAGCATTTAAATGCTGACACAAGGAAAACCATAGAAATAAATCCTACTTAAAAAGATGATAAATCTCTTTACAAATTCAGTCATAGTTGGTGGCATGTCCACTATCTCTGTTTACACATTCTTTTGTGAAACAGCAGCTTTACAGTCATAGAGAGGATGTTGCCCATGACCTGCCACGCATCATTTTACAAGGAATCCATATGAAAATCTTCATGTCCAAGACTCATTTCTAGTCAAATAAAACTTCAGTTCTAATGTTCAAATTCTGAAGAAGAATATTGCTTCCTTTCCATTGCAGTTATGGGGAGCTCTTTGCAACAGCACGGCCTGTTGATGTACATTGATGATAGTTTGAGTTTTCTGAAAAAACTCATGGCTCTATTTTACATACATGCATGCAAAATAAAGTGCCACTGATTTTGTTCTTAAGTGGAAAAAAATTAATCTTGATTTGATGAAAGAGCATCTAATATAGTTTCTACTCAGAACAGCAGTTAAGTTACATTTCTTTTTGCTTCCAACAATGAGAAAGAATGACAAATACTCCATGAAAAGTCATGATACACTTTAATTTCCATATAATAATCCTTATAAACTTGAAACTGATTTTGCATTAACCTTGAACATGATAGCAGACTGCCTAAACCTCAGGCCCTTCAGGAGAAAACAACTATGCAGTGGAAAGGACATAAAAGTAAAAATGCTGTATTGGATAATCCATTTACATAAGGATAACACATTTAAAGCACTATTGTTTAGGATCAAGACAATCTATGTCAAAAAAAAAAAAAAAGAAAAAATGCTTCTGAATCTTACTATATAGACATTTGGTGAAGATTCGAACCATTACTCTAAGTCTCAGTCAAGCAGTGCTAGTAAATATGTCATTACATGGAACACTGCAATTACACAGAACAGTGACTTCCACAAAACTCATTTGAGACTGGTCAATTCTAGTAATTTATGCCTACCATCACCATAAGCAAATGAGATGAAGAACTCACTTTGTGACTGCTAGCTGAAAGAAGATACAAAAGGATAGGAAGTAATTGCCTGGATCAATATTTTATTTATTTTTTCCTCATTTATAAAATGATTCTGCAAAAATACAAAAATGGAATAACACAGTGCATTGACTACCCAAGGTTGGCAAATGCTGTATTACAAAATAACTCTATAAATGTCTCTGTATCTCGAAGTGGTTAACTGAAAAAATACCAATAGAAAGTGCTAAGAATAAGTAGTGGATTTTCTGGGTTCTGTAAAATCAATAAAAGCCCTGATTGCATACTGAAAATGGGTCCTTCTTTGCAGTCCTTGACCTGGAACTCTTGTCATGATCTGTATAGAACTGAATGGTTTGTCCAAGCTCACTCACAGTAGAAAAGGAAGGCCTTCAATGGGATTTGGAAAGGGCAACAGCTCAATTTCTAATCAATTAATTGCTTAAAGTCAAGAAATCTTTAAAGCTTATTGAGCTACTGAGATGGAAGGAGTTACACAAATAGGAAAGAATTAATGCATAATATTCACATTGCTCATAGAATAAGGGAGGATAAAGGCAAGAAAATTTTACTTGATAAGATTCCCATATGAGAGTCACTTCCCCCAGGACTGAAATCTTTCCAGGAGTAATGTAGACAATCATACTGATTTTGATCAATGTGACCCACGCTGCAGAACTGGTTAGAGAAGAAGGAAAGAAAAATATTCCATCTTTCTGTTAAAGTTCCAGGGGGAGTTGCATAGATGAGAGGCAGAAAAGCCTTGATTAGTATCAGATAACCTTTATGACTAACTCTACAATACTCTTGAAAACTTCTTACCATTATATGCCCAGTTTAGAGGCCTAGCTGAATCACTCACAAATCTGTTTCTGAATATGTTCTTCAATGTGTGCCATGACACGAATATGGGGCAGGAAATGCATTAAGTCAGCATGCATAGTCACTCCCTTCTTCATTGAAAGAATTTCATAAATGTAAAGATATCTCACTGAGAGATTACGGAATATTAGAATTAGTGGTTTCTAGTCAGCATTTGTCCTTATTTACCCTTCCCCCTCAAGGCATTAGAATAGTTTTTAATGACTTGAGCACATAAGATTTTTTCCATATGCCTCTTATCTCATTGAGTGAATGCATAAAATAGCACTTGATGTTCTGCTATCTCCTTGCTCAATATGTTGTGTACAGTAGAGAAGCTCTCTCCTGAATATAACAGACACACACCTAGGCTGTTCCATTGTACACACAGAACCAACAGATGATTTTATTCATACATTTTCTTGACCTATAAGGTGAGGGAATAGGTATCACCACTATTTTACAGATACAGTACTAAATCAAATAGTTAAGACTACCTACTAGTTTTAAACTTATTTTGAGATGCCCCAGTAGTGACTTTTAGCACAGGTAACATTTGAACAGTGGTTAATACATTCTGAGAACAGTTCTCTTAAGCTCAGCTGTGCCTGAAATTGCCTATACTTCTCCCAGTTAGAACCATGCTGCTCTCAGACTAGGCACTACTTTACAGAGAAACCTACAATTAAAGGCTGTGCCAAGTCTGGTTTGTGTGACTTGCTTACTAAAGCATAAGAAGTAGCAAGAACTAAGGAAAGAATCCTATTTCCTTGGACCAGAGTCATCTTAACCATACAAGTATCCTAACTCCTTCAGGAGTCCCCTGTCCATGCACTGCACATCTCAGCTTTTACAGAGAGAGAAGCAGTGGCATGCAAACAGGTCTATAATCATACTTTTCAATTTGAATGTATGGCAACACAAAGTAACACTGACATGACAGACCAACAAATTCCCCTTCCAAAGATTGTGATCTTATCAGGCATAGTTTGACAAAAATGACAAACCTGTTGTTCACTACAAACATAAAATGAAAATAGTCTGAACAAAATATTCTATGGCTTGTAATAAATATATTTCATATAGGACCTGATTATCTTACATAGTCCATGATGCATGGAAGAGGAGAACAAGTGGCTGTCATCTGCGCTAAACAAAGGATGTGTAGTTCATACATCCATTTTGACATGTATCTTTAGTTTCCAAGTATGATTTCCAATACATTCAGATACTGACTTACTCAAGTAGATTCAGTAGTTCAGAGCATCTGAAGTTATGTATTTACTTCCAAATTTATGATTAAGCAGTTGCAGTTTAACACACCCTTTCAGAAATTTCACTATTTTTAAAGCAAAATATTAATTCTATCTTTCTAATATAAACTCAGTCTAAGATTAAAGTTCTCATGTTCCATTTCAAATCACTTACAGCAGCTGAAGTCTGCTGCCAGCCTGGCTCCCTGTGTCTCACAAACTATTAAGAGAACTATTTCCTGAGCCTCATACTTCACTAGTTTTAACAACTTAAAAATCAAATTACAAGCTCAAAAATCAGTCATAGCCTTGGTGTTGCAGCCTAGCTGATTTTTTGCAATATCTGAGAATGCTGTGTTTTTCCTAAATACAGTCATAGCTTGTTAGACTTATCAGGCAAATGATCTTCTTTTACCTTATGAGATGAATATTGCTCAGGAAGTAAATCAATACCAAGCCTTGTATAGTAAATAGCAAAGATACCAAAGTCCTGCTCTTTTTCTGCAGCAGCATTTTGTTCTGAAATAAACGCAACTGCCTTCACAGCTAATGGACTGTGCTGGTGAGCATTGCTCTGTTCCTGTAAAGATCTGTGCATAAGGCACTGCAAATAGAGCTGATGAGAGCAGGTGAGTTTTGTCAAAGGCAACTCTTGTTCCAACTGACATTGTATTCTGGTGCTGGCAGCTGAAGGCTAAAGTTCTGATTAATTCATTTTCCTTTCACTATAAACATTTTTTCTCTTGAAGGTCCATTCAATCTAGAAAACTGACGGCCCTTGGCAGTACTGGTTATTCTAATATGGTCACTAAACATGCAAGAAGGCTTTGACTTACAATTTCTCCCTGAATTTTCAGATTTGTCTGGACTCTGCCCAAGGAGTGAGCAAAAGCACACAGTTACAGCAAGCCAACAACTGACACATTTAAACCAATGGACAGTTCTGTTCTCTGATCTGTTTTTTGGTCTCTACACAGGCAAACAAATAACTTAAGTGGGAATTTTCCTGTGTAATGAGTTTAGGAAGCCTTCCAAAATAGGAATAGGATGCATGGATAGCAGCAGTGCAATAAATAGCCAAGTTTTTTCCCCTCTAATTATCTGCAGAGAAAGAACAGAGATGGGACTGAGCAACAGAATTTGGATTCAAATTTCAAATCACCAGTAGAAGAAACATATTCTGATACAGTTTATTTCTGACCTCTGAACCCCCCAGATGCTAGATACAGGCATTACATATGGAAACTGAGAAAGCTACCACAATTTTCTCTGAGTTTTAGAAGTATTTTTAAAACTATTTAATATTAATGTTAATTATTCAAAACAGAACACATGAAGATAGATACCTGTTCTGCAAATGACAGGCACGTATATAATTTGCAAAGAATAATTCCAAATGTGCAGCTAAGCCTTTCAGGAGTTGCAATCACATTTTGTCACTATTTGCCATTTCCCAGATTTCTAGCTTTTTCTTGGGTTTTGTACTCTTTGTTTTGCCACTGAATAAATGCTATGCAGTGAAACTGTTCATTAATCTTGAGAATATGTTCTTGACGAGAATAAATTAGGAAAAATGCTGCTTACTAGATGGGCAATCAGAAGCAACACAAATTGGGTTTGAGGGACAGTATAGTACAGAACTGTAGTCTCCTTCATCCTTAGCAAGAACCATTAATTTATGTGCTCTTGGGTAAAATCAGTACTTTTTTCTCTAGAACTCTTGTGACTTTGGTTTGTTTTCCCATAAGCTTTTATAGAAAGCACAAGAAAGCACATGCTCCATTGTCTGTGGAAATGTGTGTTTCCTTCAGCTGTAAATGAATAGAACCAAGAACTCTGCCCAGGACAGAAGATTTGAAATGTCTGTCAGTTGTATTGATCAGCCTGATGTTTGTTTTGATCTGGACATTGAACAACAACAACAACAAAATATCCATTGTTACATTGCCTTAGTGAAGAAGAATTAGATCCAACTGAGGAAATTTTTATTGGTTTAATGCCACTGTATCCACAGTGGTGCCAGTGACTTTAGGTAAGGATCTGGTCAATGGTAAACATGTCAAACTAGTGCTTTTGTGCTAGTAAGTGATATTATGAGGACGAAGTAAAGAGTCCTGTTAATGTAGGTATCTAATCCTGGCCATTAGTGAAGATAATACCTTTCTTTTCACATGCTAAACTTCATAAGGTGTTCCACAGGGTGTGACAAGCCTGTACACACTAGCCTGTAATAGGAGGGGAGGGCTGCTTAAAGCAAGAATTTGATTGTTTGAAACAAAGCTTTTGGCCCAAACTGCATAACTCTAACTATTTACATAATGAAATGGGATATTCAATCTAAGACCACATTATCATACCCATTGAGCAGTCTTCTGTAGTCTACACTGTATTTGAAATAATGACACTATGAACAGTGTAGACCTTGATTTACAGAGTCCTGAGAGACATTCTCTGATTCTATGACGTCTGAAATCTTTTTGTGGTCAACACTCTGAACAAACACTGATTTCAATGGTACTCAAGGAAATATAACCTCATATGAGCTGTGTTTAACAAACAGATTGGAATATTTGGGACCCGTACACTTGGGGTTTATCTGACAAAAAACAGTGACAGTGGGGAGTGTGGTAAATGCTATCAAGGAGGTTAGGAAGCAGGGATCCTTTATCTTTCCCACTTACATATTCTTGGGCTGTCTGGGAAAAGCACTAATGTGCTGTCTAGACATTTATATAGAAGCTGATTTGGTTTGTAGGATGGTGAGTTATATAAATGACTAATTACCCTGTATCTTACATGAGCCATCTTCAACTGCTATATATTTTATTAAGATGAGCATATTAAGAGGCAAAAACTCTATATGGTAAATCTTGAAATGTCCCATGTAACTTAATTTTCATAGATAAGAAATGCAAAACAGTCTTTCCAGTGTACCATGATTTTCTTCAGGAAGTAAATCCATTAGAAAAAGAAAGATTTCTAATGCAATGAGAGGGAGCACAGTCTCATCATCTGCATGTGGGACTGGAACTCACAATTTTTCCAACTGCCACCAGGCAGCTCTCTATCAGATCTAATGTACCCATCTTTTATCAAGCCATGTGAGAAATATCTTAATCATGAAGGAAGAATTCATCCAACCTAATGTCAGCTGTCTGAGATTAGGCAGATGATATTATCCTTGAGGCAATGTTTACAGTCAGAGGAGTGGGGCTCCTCTTTGAGATACCTTCTGTGAGCCTGAGTCCATGACTCTTCACAGCTTCCCATATCTTGCTGCTGACTATCATGAGACCACACACATTTGGCTTAGACCTTGGTTTTAGCCTTCTGAAGAGGAGTGGGATGAATCCCATATTTTTCTGAGAATACTAGTGTCAGAGGTGAACCAAGTTTGGACCTGGATGTGACGCCTTTGCTTTTGTTGAATACATTATGGAGAGAGGATCTCACAGGTATTTAGAGTGGTTCTAACCTCAGTCAGGACAAACTGACGAAAATGTCCCTGTGAGAGATAAACCACCCAGCTGATATGATTGACTGATCCTGAAGACAGATGAAAACGTGACACCAACACAACATTTGTGAGTTTGCTGTTCTAATGGCTGGTAAGCACAAAACTTCACATGAGAACAATTCTATCAACTGGCAAGCAGCAGATTTTCCTTATTGTCAGCAGGAGGCATTACACACCGGATACTTCATATTTAATTGATGCTTTGCAACATGATTTTGAATACAAATAGATTGAAATAGTAATAATATGAAGGCCTTTGGATAGTTGCCTAGATCATGCTGGGTAACTCACAGGCAGCAGAGATGAGGAAATGGTTGAGTGAGAATATGAAAATGTGATTAAACATTATACATGATTTTCAACAGATACTTGTTGAAATCACATTCTCTTCCTTAAACAGTCTCCTACTTGAATTTTCTTGCATTCTTGAAGCCAAGCAGGTTGAAATCTTCTCTAAAATGCAAAGAATCAACAGTACTCAGAGATGCTGTGATTAAGACGGAAAGTGGTGCAGGGTACATAATGTTACATCACCAGCTTGAATTGTTAAATCCTCGTTAATACGTATACAAAAACATAAGGTTATGTTCTATAATACTGGTTAGGCTAAATATATTGAGATCAGGTTTTATTGTTCCCAAATAGAAAGCTCTGTGTATTAAAAGAAAAGAAAATAAGTGCATTTTACTAAACTTTTTTTGGATGTATACTGACCAGCTTCAGTAAAATTACACAGATTGACCTCAATGTGAGTCAAGGCATCTCCACTAAATATTCTTTTCTTATATTTTCCATTTTCCTTTCCTATAAATCAAGTTAATCCAAATATAAATAGTATAAAATACAATGAATAACTGCTGTGAGGTCAGATGTGGGTCAAAGAAGGATAAAGAACTAATCTCAAGACCAAAGGCCATTGTTATAAATGGAGAAACTCTATAAATTCTAAATGAAATTGGGCCAGCTGAGGCTGGTGTGCTTGACATCCTTTCGAGCCATCACAATCTGAATTCAGTTTGCTTCTACATATGTCCACCTGTGTGAGAAACAGTACTGAAAAGACAACATGCTACATGGGGGATTGTCATAATCCACAAGAAATACATTGTCATCCAATTTAATGAATTACTTTGATTCAAATTAATTGATTTTCCCTATTTTTATGAGCTTATTTTTCTGAGTGATAGCACTTCATTTTAATATGCCAGAAAAGTACACCCAAATATACCATAACTATAGAAAGACTGGTGTCAGCTAATATCCTACAGTTCCCAGTAATTGGAGGAGCTATCTTTAATTCAGTGACAAGACATATAACTGCTTTTACACATATCAGTATGAAGAATTCGTAATATGATTCATATAAAAAGGGCAGTTCTGAATACCTGCTGATGAAATATAGTCAACTTAGAAATTTGATTAAACCTTGTCAGTAGTCACATTTTCACATTTCAGTTATCAGAGCACAGTATTGGGTGCCCTGCTAAATGTGATAGATCTTCCTCTCTGTTGTTTGAATTTTCTTCCTGTTTAGATATTAAGTCTAAGAGTAACAGCAAATGCAATAAAAGTCCAATACTGCTGGGACACTGCTTACAGGGTCTGTGCAGGGGACAAGCCACAGCAGGGTACTTTAGTCTAAGCCAATTGCTGCAGATTGATCCTAAGAAAGAACATAAAACTGGTAAAAGGCTAAAAATCCAATCTGATACTCCAGTACGTGTTCAAATATCTGCACTTTAATAACTTCAATTACAGAGGAAATGAGTGCATTAGAGATAAAGCTGTCCTGGCTAGCACACCCTCTTCTTCCGCAAAAAGGCATTCACTTGACTTTCAGGACTCAGATGTATTACAAGAGTTAATGTCCTGTGCTTCATCTCACACATCACTGTAGTGGACAAGAATTTCTACATTCTGTAATAAGCAGCTACTTTAAGTTTTGCGACAAACTTCAGAAGAAAACTTCACAAACTTATCTATTTTTCAACCTTTGTTGTGTATCAGGCTCAAGTGCAGTCACATTTAAGACCACATCAAGGGAAATCTATTTCTTTTGAGTGATTTTAAACTCTGGGTTTTACAGGTTTGGCCATCTATTTAAATTTATTGGTAATGATTGATGATAATTGACCCTAAAAAAGAAGCCCCAGATGAATGGACTTTAGCACACAAGTACCGGAACTTCGTATGACACAAGGACTACTTCAGAGCTGGGTCTGACATTATTCCTCAGCTGCAGCATTGCTATCAGGCACCTCCACAATTGCCACTCCTTTTTGCAGTAGAGATGATCCTGTCCATTTGGGAAGTCCTTCTAGCACTGAAAGAGACTCATCGTGGATAAAACACAGGGTGTCACATTTTGTCCAGAAGGTGAAGACCTCATGTTTTTGTGGCAGAATATGCCTGACATGGGAGATGCCCACTGGACCCTTCCCAGGGATGTTTATTAGCTTCTCAGTAAAGAACTGTCAGACGCAAGACAGCTCCAAACTGGCTTCAGGTCCAATGTTTGCACATTTTAGCCAGTGTGGAGGATGAGCAGGAACATTTTGGTTCACCTGCTCCAATGTGAGCAGCCAGCTGAGAGAAGAAGGAAACAGGATTTTGCCAGCAATTTGATATGCTTCAAATTACTGGACTGGATACTCAGCTGGTAAAATCAACATTAACCAAGCTGATACTTTTTGATCAACGTACATCACTTAAGTATGTGATCCATTGTGCTTTCCAGTGTTGAAATATCTGAAGTAAAAGGATTGAAGTATTTGTATTCTTGGTGTCTCAGCTCAATTAAGCTACACAGTCCTGACAGAGTTATAGAAAAACTTTTTGATCGTTAGGTGCTAGACATAAGAAAGCAAAGAAGAAAATACAAACTATACAAACAGTTCTGAGAATTTATATAGTGCCACAGAACATTTCTCCTGAATTCCTATTTAGGAATTAGGGTTTGCTACGGTGACTGAGCCCAGGTGCACTGGCTGACGTCCATTTGAGTAATTACATTCAGCTCAAATTGAAGTTCTCTTTTCAGAGGAGCAATGTATTCTCTCTTCATCCTGACACATTGTATGGTGGTGGTGCCTATTATTTCAAAGCTGCACCCAGCCTCAGAGACAGCTGTACTTTACTGATAGCTGAAAAAATCCTTGTGCCCATAGTTCACATTCTCTTTCAGACTGCTTCACAGAACAGACTTGCATATTGCCTTGTGTAGAAGTGCTTGCCCTCTTTTGCAAACAGCTTTGAGAGGCACAGAAGAGCAAGTGAGTCACTCGGGTGGAAGCTAGTCCTTCCAGACTGTAAGGAATGAGAAAGCATATAGGGGGAGGAAGAGTTCAAGATCATAACAACCAGCTCCTTTGTCCAGAAACACCTCTACAACATTCCTTTGTAAGCTTGCCTGGAAAAGTAGAGAATAGCTCACATCTGTACCAACCATCAGCTAGTGAGATGTGCACAGAACCTTGAAACATATTATTTTTCCCAAAGACAACAAATTTCCCTCTCCTTTTTCATGTCTAATATGCCATCTGGAGTAAGTACTATGTAGTATCCTTTTTACTCAGCCTAACCCTGGAATAGGCAAACTATGTCATCAGTAATGTGTGAGTACAGACTGGATCTGAGGTAAATCAAAGGGTAAGACAAAAGTACAGCACAAGTATGATCTTAGCATTCATCACCTTTCCCTTCTTCTAAGTCTTTCACTTTGATTTGTCACCCTTCCATTTTTCCTTCATCAGCTACAGCTTTCTATCTCAACGCTATAAATTCTTTTCCTGGTTTCATTACCAAAAGAGGTTTGCTTCGAAATCCATTCAGTGTCGTAAGATATTTAGCAACAAGGTGTGGAAAAAGGCAGTTGTTTTGTCATGGAAGTAGTAGCACCGTGCACTGGTGTCTGATGCCATGCCATTTAATACAGCAGGTGTGTCTGCATTCTTTTCCTCAAATCACTGTATTCCACTTTTTAGTGTTTTCTTTCTTTTTTCCTTTTCTTTTCTCTTCATTTGTGTCTGAACCTGGTTCAACATCTTTAAAATGATATCAAGGAAGAGACAAATTCTGTCCTGGTACATGACTGGTTGCTAGTAAATCACAACATACTTAAGTTTTACTTCATTAGGAATGTGCTGGAAAAGCTGTTATTACCCATGGCGTCATCGTGGGGCAACAAAAGCTTTTTATGAGAAAAAATATACAGGAAAGGTTGTTTCTGCACAAAAAAAAATCCCCACCATTAACAAATACTTTATTACAATTCAACATACGAGAGGGGAAAATAAACCCCACAGAGTATTTGCCAAATGGAAAAGTACCAAGTTGGTTAAAGGGGAAAAATGATTTTCAGACTTCTGACAAGATTTTACAATTAGCAAAGAAATGTGAAATTAAATTACATGCAGTTTTGCACATTTTGCCCTCATTGTTTATTCCTCCTAATAGTCCTGTTTACTCCTTTTCTCCCTCTTTTGATCTGACTCGATGGAGTTGCCACCCCTTTCTCTAGCTTTCATTGTAATCTCATACTTGGCCAAAGAACAGAGGGACTGAACGAAGCTGTTGATATGTAAATAACAGCTTTGAAGATAGAACTACCAGAT
Organism: Acanthisitta chloris; assembly: GCF_000695815.1. Lineage (NCBI taxonomy): Eukaryota > Metazoa > Chordata > Aves > Passeriformes > Acanthisittidae > Acanthisitta > Acanthisitta chloris. The sequence continues at coordinate 107,165 of NW_008656548.1, read as the reverse complement.
TGTTCCTAAAAAGAAAAATGCAATTGCTTGTTTTTGGGTTTTTTTTTACCAGATTAAAAAAAAATTCCTGATGTATAATTCAAATGGTGCCTGAAATCAAAGATTCCATTATCTCTGAAGAATAATCATTTCAGTCAAACCAGGTATTTCCAGGGAGCTGAGGAAATTGTATTAGGAGTTCAAAGTGTTACAATCTAAATGTTGTTGACAAAATTGCTTATTTCAACCCTATTTCAGTTTCCACGCATTTCATTACAAATACCTTTTGACAAAACATTTTAAGAGATAGGATGATTTTCCATTACATAAAAACAACTGAAGGCCAGATTCTGATGTCTTGGCTCCTGCTAGGTGGTATGTGGATCACAGAGCCACAGAGACAGGAGGGACCTCTGGAGGTCACCCGGTCTAATCCCCCTGCTCAAGCAGGGCTAAGTAGAGCTGGTTGCCCAGGACCATGTCCAGACAGCTTTTCAAGATCTCCAAGGACAGAGACTCTGCCACCTCCTTAGGCAATGTGTGCCAGTGCTCAGTCTCCCTCACTGTGAAAAAGTGTTTCCTGATGTTCAGAAGGAACCTCCTGTGAGTCAGTGTGTACCCATGCATGGTTCCTCTGATCCCAGAGAGAGTCTCCCCTGATCACAGAATTTATAAGTAGGCTACAAATCTCACTGAAGTCAATAGCCAATGACTTCAATATTTCTGGGCTTTGAACAGGGCCCTGTATAACCAGAAGGATAAAATTAGGTCCATTCTCCTGCAAGTACTATTTTAGTTCACATTATTAAGGCCATATTTCTGTATGAAATGTGTCCATGGATCGATTTATAGGGCTTTCACTATATAGTGAGATATGCCAATGCTTTAGTCTAAACATGCAGTTGGTGGTGTGCAGACCATTTGCAGATTATGAGTTGCACATGCACAAACATCATAGAATGAGCCTTAATAATTGAAAGGGGCTTGATGCAAAACAGCCTCAGAGGAAAAAATTTCTGCTGAGGCATTGCCGCAGAATATCCAAGGAGAGCACTGTTGATTGTCCTTATGAACAGAAATTAACATGATTCAGAAATTATTTATTTGCACTACCCAAAATGAATAAAATGTCCTGTTTTTAAATCTTGATACCCAGTAGTCAATGAGTGGAAGTGAGTAGATCTCCTGTTGCAGCCCCATCTGTTCTCAAAAGCTATGTAAGGTGTCTTAGTGTGTGAGAGTGTATGTCAAAGACTCCTTCCTAGTATTTAGAAACAGTTACATTTTTACCTTTTGGAGAACACCCATAGGGAAACTCAGGAGGATCTCAGGCACAGTTCAGGTAGTTCACAAACGATGTAGTGGCCTCTGCTAAACAGCCCAGTTTGCCTCTTCTTCAGGACACTTTGATGTAGACAGTTTGATCTGTTATTGATCCTGTTCACATTCTGAAAACTGGTAAAATGATGCTGACCTCTGCTTTCCAAAGGGTTACAGTTACGCATGATGATAAACAATGGGTGTGCATTACCTACAGTAAACGGTCAGGGTGCCTGATAGATTCATAAGCAAGAAAAAGAAAGACTGAAGAGTAAGGGCATGAGGTAACGTGGTTGCTAGGTTGAGCCCGACAAGTAAAGAAAAGAAGTAAAAGCTCATTTTTACCATTGGAGCCACAGACATAGAAGCTTGGGAATACCTGCAGTCTCAGAAAAACAGGAACCTAACACAGGTAGGACCCAGCAATGTTTGATACTCAAGGTTCACTGTTCATCAGTGGGAAGAGCATCACAAAGATGATTAGAAGGATGGAGCACCTCTCCTATGAGGAAAGACTAAGAGAATTGGGATTGTTGAGCCTGGAGAAGAGAATACTTTGAGATGATCTAATTGCTGCCTTCTAGTACTGGGAAAAAGTCTGCAAGAAAGATGGAAAGAGACTTTTTACAAGGACTTGTAGTGACAGGACAAGGGAATGGCTTTAAATGGAAAGAGAGTATGTTTAGATTAGATATTAGGAAGAAATTCTTTACTATGAGGGTGGTGAGGCACTGGAATGGGTTCCCTGGAGAAGTTGTGGATGTCACATCCCTGGAAGTGTTCAAGCCCAGGTTGGATGGGGCTTTAAGCAGCCTGATCTAGTGGGTGTGTGCCTGCCCATGGCAGGGGTGTTAGAACTTCCAACTTCCAAGGTCCCTTCCAACCCAAACTATTCTATGATTCCCAGAAGCCATCAAGGCTTTTTCCCTTTGGCATATCTGGCACAGGCACCCAAGACTGTTGTGCTTCTTTCAGGCAGTGCAGAGATTTGAATTTCACTGTGGACTTCCTTGGCCCTCTGTGTCCATCCCTTGAAGCAACTCAGAAGGACAATCCATGCCAATGCAAGGGACAAGTGCAAGGTGGAAACTACCATATGCATACTCTACAAGAGGCTGTTTGGACTAGAGCATTAGATTACATTTCTGTCTGAAGCTGCTGCAAAACTATGTGCTCAAGTGCCAGACTGAATCAGTATCTGAAATGAATTCTCCATCTGAGTCAATTCAGCAACTCTCTAGTGGGGTGTTGGGTTTTCTCATCTTGTCCTTGTGCTATAAGAATGCCCTTGGCCACTAGCAAGCAGTTTAGAAAGGAGCAAACCACTTCTCACAGTGTTCATTTGACTGAAACAAGAATTAAATGCTATTCTTCTCATCCCACAACCTCCCCACAATGTCCAAGTCCAGGATAAGAAAAAAGAGTATGAAATCTATGCTCTTTGGGGTAGATCACAGTGAAAAAAGAAAAGTGAGGTCTGAGAAATTTCAACTTGCTAACTTTCTTCCAGCTTGGGCTAAAAAAGGCTTAAATCTCTCGACTCTGAGCTCATCCATTCCTAGAAAAAAAAGTATATTTACTGTCATATGCTAGCAATAATCTTGTTTACCTCTGAGTAGACTGGAAGATTAAAGTTTCTGCCAATCTACTGAGTGAACAGTCAGGCTGCAGCATCATATATGTTCTTGGTATATTCCAAGGCAAACAGAGCTCACTTTTAATTAAAGCACAACTTGGGCAAATAAACTGTGGAGCCAGTTATTAGTCACACCTTAGGTTGCCCCAGAAACTGCACAAATTAGCCTGAAAAAACCAGTGGGTTAATTAAAAAGAAACTATACAACCTCAGGCACAGAGTGCATTTTTTCTGTCTATTGATGCACAACACAAAGAATGTCAGTGCTGATGTGGCCTTCCATGCTACTACAAAATAACATTTATTACTACTCTGAATAACATTTTGCATGTATTTCTATATTTTGATTCACCCCCAAATCATCTCTGTTACAGGAGTTGGAGTCTATAATATCAACCATTAGCACCAACATGATGCTGTCAGGCACTGAGTACGCAGCCATTTGCATCAAAGAATCTCAAAATACTTAACAAGTGTTCATCACAAACCTTGTTTTTAACTGCTTATCTGCAACAGCTCATCTGTGAGATTTTTATCCTTGATTAGATGGATTTTCTATCATCTGTTAATTGAGAGAAAAATGTGAGTGATTCTCGACATTACACTTGTGCTTTGAACGTAAATCTTTCACAAAAAATCCTTACAAGGACCAAAAATGTGACTTCTTGTTTATTTAATCTGATTCTAATAAGCATAAAAAAATGGGTGCAAGCCCACTAGTGCCACTTAGCATTTGAAGAGAGCCTTTTGTGAACCTTGCTATTAAAATGCCCATGATAGTAGGAAGCAACTATAATTTGGCTATGAATCATAGAGCTATTCACATGAAGACTCTTAGCAAAGACAAAGGCCCTGCTGTCCATTATAAACCCATGAATTGCCTTCAGATAAATGCAGCTTGTCCTTTGATGTAAAGCTACTCGTCGCAATCCACCCAGCAGCTTCCATTGTTCAACACAATGAAAATGCACTCTGGAGCAGAGAAGCTGTCTAATTCACTACAGCAGAGACTAACTTTTTTCACCCAACTGCCTTGTACTGAAAACTGTAAAAATCCCCAATGCAAGCAGCAACTTTTTTTTTCCCCACACAAAATTTAACCTTCATTTACAAATGGCAAAAACTCCTTTTTCTGAAAAAAAATTTTAAAAATAATGGTGTTCCTTTTGTGTGTATTTAGCAGGAAGGTAAATCTCAAAGAGCTTTCCTCTATAACACCTTTAAAAAGAATCTCTTCTTTCTGGATTTTATGTATCTACAGAGGCTTTGAACAAGAGGACGCAATTTCTTTGTCTGCATTTATCTTCCTCCTGGCTGCTTAAATTTAATATTTGTCTAATATTTGTTAATTGCTACTAAAGATGCTGTATTGGGTAATGCATTTAATTTACCTACTGAGCCTGAACCCACAGGATAGACAGTGTATCTATGGATATGCCACTGTAGAGTAGCAACAGTAGCTTTGGGCTACAGCTGCTAAAAATAACTTGCTCTGTGCTGCAACTTAGGTATGAGAGATTCAGACCATTCATAAGAACTGCAATTAAAAGCATCAAATGGAATGGAAATACCCTCCTCCATCACTCTGCCAATTCCTTTTTGATGAGCCTTTGCAGTGGTGGAGTTTTTATCTTGTTTTGTGTGTTTGCTGTTTTATGAAAGGCACAGTATTTCTTTCGATTTCTTTGCTAGGAACCAGTATTTTTAGAGTTTAAAGAGAAGTGGGCATCATTTCAATTCCAAACAGACAGCAAGGAAGAAGAAGAGACAATTTTTCAACACCAAACAATGTGTGACTGCAGGCATTTTTTTAAAAAAAGGCAATTAAAACAGCAGTTTCCTTAATAAATAAAATCCCTTTAGAGTCTATATAAAATGTGGCCTCTCTCATACATTTAATTAGTGTATTTTCCTTCGCATAGTCTCTAGTGGCAACGTTGACCTACTCTTACCAAAGCGCACACATCCTTGACAAGCAGTCCCACTGAAGTTCAGGGATTGATCATGCAAGTAAATCTCTCATCACCTCAGCCTCAGAATAAATGCTGCACAGTGACAGTCAGAGGAAGAGCTGAAACCCTTCCTGGTAACCCTGCTGGGAAGCTGGCCATTAGGAAACCAAGGAAAGCCAGACACAGTAACTTGTATCACACACTGGGATGGCCCTGGGGCTAGGGACAGGAGCTCTGATAGGCTGAGCAGTGGCACTTAGGCACTGCTCAGCCTCAGCTGCCTTCATTCCCTAAAAGCAAATGATTGACATAGTGGGAGCAGCTGCTGACTTGCAGCAGCTTTGACGACTGACTTTCCAAGGAGAAGTGGACAGAGCCTGGCCCTTTTCCTGCATGCTGACCAACACAGGTACCCACGTGTGAGCGCAGGTGGCTCCTGTTACACCACCAGCAGCAGCATCCTGGGGAAGCTGCCAGCCAGGGACTGTGCTGAGGCTGGTGAGGCTCTCAGGCCCACATGCCACACAGGGGCAGGCAGAGGAGCAGCTGTGCTGCTGGGCCAGCTGGCTGACCACCTCCCCACAGCCCAGGCCACAGGCCACTGCCCTGTGCTGGAAGTAATTGGCTTAAATCAGCTCCAGCTGTGCACGAGTCACTTGCTCCAGCACCCAGACTCCTCTTTATCCATTTTGCCTGTGCTTTGCCCTTTCCCTGCCTCTCCTGAAAGGGACAGAGTAACTGGATGGTGGTAGGCAGCTGTGACTCCGTTGTATTCTTCCTCAGGGTATTCACTCTGTAAAGGGGAAGGGATCTTCTCTGCTCCATGTTAAGCAGCAGCAGTGCAGACAAAGGCTCCCATCAATACCAATGATCTACATCAAGATTAAGGGTGCCAATAAAAAAACAATTCTTTTTGCTTTCTTCCAGCTGGAATGAACTGAAAAACATCTTTTTTCCCGCTTCATTTTGTTCTGCCAAAGTAAAACAAAACAACTTTCTTATCAAATTGTTTTTGCATCAGAACATCTCTTCAATCTGAAACAAAACGTTTTGTCCTGTGGCAGACATACAATAAACAACAGGGAATGAAGGACTGGATGCACCTCTACTGTTGCTCCCTTCTTTCAGAATTGCCAGTGATGAAGACACATTATGGGACCTCAGCTCCAAACTTCAGACCCAGCTCTGATTGAAGGGGTTCCAGTCTGCACTTCTAGTGAAATGGGCGAGCCACTGTGCTATGCCATTCTCTTGCTCTTGACAGTGGATGCTTTAGTATTATAAATGTGTTTCAGAGCTGTAAATATCAAGGAAACATGTATTGGGAGTCCTTTTTTTTTACCCCAAAAGTTAAGGCACACTACTGAGGCAAGAGAATTATAGTTCAAATCAATACAGGCAGGACTGAATGCAGGTCTCCCACGTTTTGCTTGACAGCATTAACCACACGGGACACTGAAAAAGCAGAAGGGACATTAACTGTCCCTCTCACAAGATCTGATTCCTCCTTAATAACCTAAACATGTTTGCAACTGAAATTACTTGGCAACTTTGATCCAAGTTCACGCAGATTTTGAGCTGTACAAAACCATGGTTTGTACTGCTTGTACTTTCAAACCCTGTTTTGCTATACTGTTGAGCAAGAATAATAATTTACAAGGAGTCATTCAAAAAACAGGCAGTATATTTATTCGCAGTTTTGCAAAAACTGAACACATTTTACATGTGAAATATTTCCTGTGTTAAAGTCATTCTCATGGTGCTGTTGTGAAATATTTCCTGTGTTAAAGTCATATACTGGGTACTGATTTCCATACTAATCAGTACCCAGTATATTCAACATATTCAGACTGATACATCCAGGATGATAGTGGCTTAGTACAACTACTAAATTATTCATGTGAAAACATATGTTGCACTAACACTGCCAAAGGGTTTATAAGCAATATGTCTTGGGGGGAAAAAATAAAAGAGGAGAGAGAAGAATGAGCCACAAATTAAAACCAAGAGATTTTTCAAAATTATCATTAATAAATGTAGCATAAGATGTAGTAGTACACTAATGAAAACTGTTGAATACAACAAAATAATGTCTATGAGGTAAAAATTAAAATATCACATTGAAAAGAACTGAGTGTCATTAAAAAAACCCCAGGGATTGGACAAAAGGGAATATGGCAAAGCTGAAGGTTATGTTCACAGGTTGTCTATGTGGCTAAATAAAACAAGAGGCAGGTAGAGAGCCTGTGATATATACAGGTGAGAAACAGACAGTGGGTAGAAGCAGTTACACTAAACAATAAAGTAACACATCCAAGCTTGCATCCAAAGCCAAGGAAAACACCAAGAATACTGATCCATGCAGCATCAGGACAGTGTGCTAGAATCTAAACAGTGCCTTTTCTGATGATCACATCGCTGTTACAGGACAAACAGACTCTTGCAGATGGCACCATGCAGTCATAAGTTTCCTGTCCAGGAACAGTTCTTAGACAGGCACATCTTACATTAACTTCCAAATGAAAAACACTGCCAGGGTCACCTGTTTTTCATAGCTTTTAAGTAGTCAGGAGTCACAGCTGAGAGTATTTTGTGTTATTTCTAAACTGTCCAATCCATCTTTTACAAGAACTTTTAAGGTCAGCAGAGAGCAACACGTGCAGCAAACAGATTTAATGGACAGATTAGCTAAGTGACCTCAGAAAGGGAACAAAGCATGCTGCTCTTTCAATCACCATCTTTAAATCTCTGTTAACTAACACTGAAATATTTGCTTTGACACAAGAGTCTGCTGCAAGTGTTTCCATGGTAATTCTTGGCCTCTAAACTGTGGAGACAATTTCAGCTAACTCCAGCAGGCAGAATGGGCTTAAGGATATCTTCCCAGATAGCCTTTAGATTATCTGCTTCACAGACCTGGGGAAGAGCTAAAGTACAGATGGGGATGCTGAAGACAGTGCTCAGTGGTTGTGCTCTGTGGTGGTAAGGGTAAAGGGTGCAAATGCACCTTCCCACTGGTAAATCTACGCCAAAATTGGATGCTGCTCAGATTAAAGACAGGAGACACAGGACAGTGTTTCCCCCAGATGATCCTGAACTGTTTGTACCTGGAATGCAGCTCTCACTCCACGCAGCAGCTGGCTGCTGGCTCCAGCTGTGGGCTTGCAGCCCATTCTCTGCAGGCCTCCTGGGACCCAGCAAAGCCACTGCTCTTGGATGGCCTTCTGCTACAGACAGCAGGAAGACATCAAGCCACATGAACAAAACCCTTTCTTACAATCACTGACTGCCAGTTGCTCCTACAATGAAAACTCTTGTCTACCTTTCTAACCAACTGAACTGCATTTACTAGTACTGTTCCTTCAAATACCTCTGTGGTAGAGCTATATACAAATAACATCTGGACACTGGTTTGTGCAACTAATACGATTACATTTTATACACATTTTATACTCCCAACTGCATGTAGTCATGCTCTCACCTTTCCCAAGAGGGCTTTGCATTTTTTGCAAATTTCTTTAGAAATCAAATAACTTTTTGCAACCACTTATTAGGACCTGTGGAGTTTGTGTTCTATTGTTTTCACATTCTTCTCTAGCTTATTTTGGAACTTGATTATTGCAGAAGGAAGAGGAAAACTGGCACCAGTAAGACCAGACGCTTATGAAGTCCCTGCTTTGTCTCACTGTGCACCCATGACCCTCTGCTCTAAACCAAAGGGTCATCTTGGCTGTAAGCAGACATACTGGCAGAGTAACTTGATTACAGGCAACAATACTACACTTACTAAGTCCATGTAATGTTACAAGATGCTACACAGATTTCTTACAATTGGGAAGAATTACTAATACATATACAACACACCCATGAATATTATGCATGTGATAGTACTGCCACGTTAACTACTGCATCTATTTTGCAAAGTATTATATGTGCTAGACATAAGATTATATATCAGTAAGACATCTATATACATGTACAAAGTTGTACAAACCTGTGTACACCTATACAAAAAGATTATGGAACAGGCTATGAATGCGAAACTTTTTGTTTGCTTTAATAATGAGAAAAGAAAATGCTCCCTTTAATAACACCTATGATGCAGAGTGGCACAGGAATAAGGATAATCCTTAATAAGTCTGTAAATGTTAATAGTATAAATCATCTCAGCTGCACCCTTGAGTGGTTTTATAGCTGCATGTCATTGTGACACACAACACCTTCAAAGTTCTATCAGCATATTTCATACAGAGCTTACTTACACATCCATTGGTTTCTGATGTCTAGTTCCTGCTCTTTCACTTTTATTCTGCTATTTTGAATAGAGTGAAAGAAACTCAGAACAAAATGCCAGGGTCACGTCATACAAATCTTGAGTGTGCACTGCAGAGAGCATTTCCATTTTGGTGTCACAAGGTGTCCAGTTAGCACAAAAGCATATTGCAGGATACTTATAACACCCAGCCCAAGCAGGCTTTACACAAATGACCTTACAGCTCTCACAGGTTCAAACCACAGTTCCATGTGATGGGATGTTCCTCTTCGTGGGTTTTTTTCACACCCTCCACCTTTGGGCAGATACTGAGAAGTGCCACACAGTAGGGGAAAAGTCAGGAATTCACATCAGATCCTCCCAAGCAAAATCTGTCCCAACATATTTACCAAGCTGAGCGGAGCCACATTGTCATCAAACAGGAGATGCTAATTGCTATGAGACTAACGAACCATCCTACATGGCTACAACTGTAAAAGGAACAAGCAGTCCCCACCTGGGTCCTCTGCCATCCCATGGGGCTACCCAATGCTGGTCCCCAGGGGCATAAGCCACTCATCCTGCCCATCCCTGGGGCCACACGAAGGGGAGCACCCACCTGGCTGCAGTGGACCACAGAGATATTTGGGGCTGTTGGGAAAAGGCGCTGCAGGGCAGGCCAACACTGCCCATCACATCGCTGTCACTGATGAAACCAAATGGGGTGGTTTCCAAAATCTTACCTTTCTCTGAGATTCTTGATTCTGATCACTTTAATTCTATTCTGAGTGGATCAGCTGTGATTTAATTCTGACCTTCACATGCTGTCTTGAATAATGCATTTATCATGGATATAATCAAATATGGCAACCAACAGGACTACAATTCCCTAACAACTTGCTTTCTTTTTTTTCTCATTCATGATGGAAATAGTTTTTGTGTTCTTTTCCTGAAACAAAGGGTTTTTTCTGTTATTCATCTTCATCCATGAGCTATCACATACTAAATAAATATTGAGTCTTAAAGTCTGACCTGAGACAAATCTCTTGTAGCCTTCAGCAAGAGATTTGTGTAACTCCTACAGAATTCTGAATGTACTTGGAGATTGATTTTTATCTCCGTTTTTAGCTCTGCAATTTAATTTGACTACTTATATAAAACAAAAATAAAACTTCCAATGATCTCAATTGAATGTTTAAAACCTTGCCATCATGCCAACATAGCTGTCTAAAATAGAGCTGAAACAACAGGAGAAAATAGGAAAATAAACAATCCAAACACTCTTGAAGGATTACCATACCTAGAGAAAGGGATATAAGGAAAAGCAGATTCATTTTTCAGGATGTTAAGCATTAAGAAGAGCTAATTCAGACAAAATAAGATGCTCCTGGTTTTTTATTCCTGGTTGGAAAGAAACTAGAATATTTCTACTTTTGAGATGTACCATTGTTTCCTATTAGGACTGTTTTTACTAGTATCTTTTAAATACAAATAATTCTTGTTTCCTCTTTGGGCAATATTTTATTTTAGCCTTGCTTTGTTCTTCTTTGTGCTTTCAAGACAATACAGGCTAGGACAATGCATTTAGTTAACTTACCATGTATGATGTTCTCCATCAATAAAAGACAGACACCAGGAATAACCACACCCAATTCCAGTCATTAATCATGTTGCTTTTAATCCTTTTTTATCTTACCATTTACTTATAGTCTTAGATTTTGCAGAATTTTACAACAGAAATATGGTTTTTCTTCTACTTGCTAATTTCAGGCTGACAGACCCACTACAGCAGCTATAGCAACAGTTGTGTTTAATTAGAACATTCTTCTCAGCTGGGGAAGACAGGACAGAAATTACTGGGTAAAGTTTCCATGTAATATCTCTTTGGTGGAGACAAGCACTAATAACAACGAGAACCTCAATTCCCTGCTCTAACTCCCCCTTCCTAGGGTTGTTTAGCACTGAGTAGGAACTCAGTGGTAAAACACACTAATGGTTGCCTGGGAAAACACCAGGAATGCATCAATCTGAGGATGTGTCAAGGGAAGCAGAAAATTTGGAGCTTTTCTGCCAGCTACTCTGGGCTGCTGATGTGGCCAGCAGGCTCTTGGGAGGAACAGCTGTGCCACAGTGTCATCTGGAGTGCAGAAAACTGTATATTCCTGAAGATGCTAAACATGTGTCTTCTAGGGGTTACAAATCAAAATCTAGTCCATGACTCTTTGCATTATATTCAATTGCATTAACTATTTTGTTGCTGCATTGTATTGCATTCCAAAACTATATATGAACTCTGCTTAAACTATTACTCAATCATATCTGACACTGTATTGGAAAATCATTCAGCTTGTACTGTTCACAGCCTTATGAAACTGAAATTGATTTAACATATATACATGTGTAGCTATGTGTATGTCTGTATGTAGGTTTATATAGAAAAGTGATCTATAACCATCCTATTTAAAGAGATAAAAAGGTATATGTGTGACTATGCATGCACTTGAACATATTTATATGTTTGTATATACCACAGTATATAATGTGTTCACAAATAGAAATGAAAGACATAGCTATTTTGAAAAGTCAGTATTTCCACCAAATTTTGTCTTTCACTGACAATTTGTTTTGTAACTGAGCAGTGAAGAATGGTCAGAGCACTGGTTGAAAAATCACATCTACTTTGAAGTTATTTTAATCTGAGAAAGTATCTAATAGTGCTTTTGAGAGGTGGGGATACTGAGGGGAGAACCAATATGAATGTAATATGGACTGATGCACAGAAGTTCCCCCTGAATATAAGGAAGAACTTCTTTATTGTGCAGGCAACCACACACTGGAACAGATTGCCCGGAGAGGTCATGGAGTCTCACTCACTGGAGATATTCAAGAACCGTCTGGACGCAATCGTGTGCAGGTGCTCTAAGATGACGCTGCTTAAGCAGCGAGGCTGGGCCAGATGTTCCTTCCAACCTGACCGATTCTGTGATCCTGTGAATATGGTTAAAATATGAGGCACGGGGAAGACTGATCAGAGACTAATATGAACAGAAAAACCCCATCTCCTATTCAGGATCCATTCAGGATCTCTAGTAGCTTTCTGTAAAATATGTGGTTCACTGAATCTGTGGGACTGAGAGACAACTCCCAGAAAATGGAAAGAAAAAAGAATATGATGAAAAAGGCTTTTACAAAAAAATCCCAAAACCAAAAAAAACACACAAAACCCCACCAAAATAACACATTTTCCCCAAAATATCATAGCCCTAAACATTTTCATGTATAAGTATCATATGTGTCTTATTTGTCTAAGATTATTTAAGGTTTCATGAGGGATTTCATCCTCAGACTTTTCTGTTCAGATCCCTGAAAGTTCAGTCAATGTGTATTATTAGACAGAACTTGGTTTAGATTCAGACATAAACACCTTACGTAAACTCTTCAAATAAGGGTGAAAAAAGCACTCTTACTTATGATGGAAACAGGACTTATTTAGTTGTGGACTATTTCTAGTATCAGATAGCAAAGAATTTAATGAATGAACAGAGGAAACATTTTTTCCCCCAAATCTGTAATTCCAGGGCTCTGTTTTGTCTTTGAACACAACACATGATTAATCTCAGTGTAGGATTTACAAAATCTGCTTTTAGCCATAGGATATACTCAAAAAAAGAGGAAGTAAAATGTGGCTTGTGCTAAACTTAGCAGCTCTGGCAATTAATCAACTTTATTCATTGATTCAGACATGTGAAATAGTTTGCTAGATAAGTACAGAAACTGTTCCGGCAATTTTGAATACTACTACGTCTCCAGCCAAACGGGCTTTAGGATAAAGAAGCCAGTGTGATTTATTTGTAATCCCTTTAGTTGCTTTTTATTTGCTCTTTCAGATTGCAGAGGCTAAAGAATATGATACTTACCCAAACCCTTGGATTATTTCCATGCAGAAGATTTGACCTTAATGCTCTGTCTGCGTGTGTAATAAAATCAGATGTGTTCAAATGATCCTGGTACAGTGACGCATTCTTGATACTGTCTACTTATTTTAAGCATGCAATTCTGGTAACTTATGCCCACTCTTTCTCTGCCTGTGCATGATGGGGCTTGTGTTAGCCTTTAATAAAGGATGACATTATGGCAAGTCCTGCTTATCCTGGGAGCATGATCAGCAGGGGAGTGAATTGGCCAAGCTTTCAGGGTATCTTAACTACACTTTTATTTCAGCATCTGCCTCCAGATGTACTTCAATTAAAATTAAATAAGGAAGGGAACTTAGCATCCCACATTGTATATTCTTCACGAAAGAGGAACCCAAATTTCAGTTGCCCATTTGGAACAGTTTCCTGCCCAATGCAATCCTTAAATGCCCCTTTGTCTGCTCAGACTTCAGCCCCACTGGCCTCACCATTCTCATGCCATCATTATGACATTTAAGAGCCCTGAGCAGTAAACCTCAGGAGGAGATCTCTGATGAGACCACACCAAGGAACTACACAGTCACAATTGCTACTGACATTCCTCTCATCTATTTGGGTTGTGTGTAAGGGCTGAACTGACCACCCTGAGCTTTTAAATTAATTTCATGTAGAATGGAGAATGAGCTCTTAAAGGAAGAGAGGCAGCAGAAATAGGGTTATTCCAACAGATTTGGAAATAATGTTGAAGGGATACCATTTTATTCTGTATAAAACTAACGATGAGGATGTGAATAAAAATATTTTATGCACGTGTCTATTCACTGAATGGGACACCTAATATGATATTTAATTTTAAAACTTTGCCAGAAGTAAGCAAAGACCCTCAAGTCTGAAGCAATTTCAATCCTAGGAAAGACAAGCATCATCTCCCCGTGTCTACTGCAGCATAATGTACTGAAAAAGCTATTCTACATCTCAGAGTACACCTTAGAGTGGCTTTTAAACTATTTTACAAAGCTTTTCTGCATCACTGCTCATATTTCATTGACAATATGTGGGACCAGAAAATGAAATTGTTTGCTGGAAGTCACTTACGGTGGGCAGTGGTCCAGATCTTATTCAAGTCCTTTATTGTGTCTCCCCTACTTGTGAGATTATGATAATATTGACTATCATTACCTACAGATATATTCTGCTGTCCTTTAACTTAATGTGCAAAGATATACCTAAAAAATAAATGAAATGCTTAAGATTACCTGACCACAAGGCTGAGTAGCAAGTACTTCTGTGTAAGAGTACTTCTGTGTAAGAATGAAATGACTGGCTGTCTTGCAGTATACACAGATGGATCTAGCAGTTAGCAGTTACTAAAACTTAGTTCTGGTGTCAAAATACTCAGAAAAAGTTCAGATGCAAGAGCTAGTCAAGGGCATTACTAATAGGTGCAAGATGAAGACCATCAGCATGTTCTCAAACACGGGAATAAAAGTATCTGGCAGGAAAATCAGAAATAATGGCTAACTTTGGGTCACATCTTACAATCTCAATGTACCTGTGCAATTCCACCCTGATCTTTACAGAAACATATGAACCAGAAGTCCTATGCTCAAAATTAAATCCCTAATCATTTTGTTTTCCCCTTCCTAATTACAAGGAGCTTTCAAGAGTAGTAACTAGCTAGAACCAAGAAACATTGCACTTTGAACTCCACTTTTGAAAAATTCTGAAAAGTGAACCCTGAACAATTTTATTCTTACTCTTATTTACAGTATTCTACTGGAGCCTATGCTTTTTTTTATTTATGGAATTATGCATAGCAATCCTGCACATGCCACAGTTCCCTTCTTCCCATTTCTAAGGCTAAAATTTATATGTGCTGTTAAAGTGTTAATAATTAGGGACCTGGATCCTAACTATGCATAATGAGACCATGAGGTTTCTTTTTTGATTCTATGCTTCAGATTAGCATTCCTTTTATACCAGATAGAACAAAGTCTTCCCAAGGTCATCTGCTAAAAAGCTTCAGGCATCTCCTATAGTTGTCCATTTCTCCTGAAGCTCACTAGCAAATGCACTGCTTTAAATAATTCAGAAGTGATCACTTCCTCTGTTGCAGGGGCTTGGTTGTTGGTTTGGGGTTTTTATTAATATTACCTAATGCTACTGGGTCAAATCTAGCCTCAGTAATTTCCCTCAGAAACTGTCCTGGTGTGTTCTAAAGTACTACAAGACAAACAGGTACAGCTCCCTTCCCCACAAGTACATACCCTGAGGAATCATCGCCTTGCTCTCTTCCTACCAAGTGCAACATAAAATCATAAAATCACGGAATGGTTTGGGTTGGAAGAGACCTTAAACATCGTCTCGTTCCAACCCACCTATAGGTTGCTCAAAGCCCAGTCCAACCTGGCCTTCAACACTTCCAGGAATGTGGCATCCACAACTTCTCTGGGCAACTTATTCCAGTGTCTCACCACCCTTATAGTAAAGAAACATATACTGATCTGTTTAATCACATGAAGATAGATTAAAATTTGGGTACAATTTGCTCAGCCTCTCTCTGGGATAGATTCCTCAGCTGAGACTTTCTGAAGCAACAGTAGTAAGTGTACAGATTTTTGTGTCTGGTGCAAGTACTGCTAAAATCAGCAAAAAGCTGCCTTTTTCATGAAAGCTGTCTGAAAATACGTTACATGTTGTTGTAAGGTGATGGTCATGAGAGTCCCTTAGCCATCTTTTGTTGTGCTGTGCTGGGTGCCTGCAGGCTGAGCAGCAAGGGCCATCAGGGCTGCTGGCAGGACGTACTGGCCATCAGAGCCAGCCAGCACCACCATACTCACCTGCTCCCCTTCCTGTTCCCAGGGTTTGGTCCTGCATTGCTGCAGGGAGACTGGAGACAAGCTTCCACTTTTGTCATAGGATATTTAGTCTCCTTTGGGCAATGCTTGTGATTTTCTGCTCTAAAGGCTGGTGTTTCACTACACAAATCTAAGCTAGATAACTGATTCAAGTATTTAGGTCATATAATTTAACAAGTTACTAAACACTACCCAAGACCCAGGCCCAGGAAGAGGATGCAACCACTTCTCAATTGAGCAGAGAAAATACTTTGCTATCTGAAGAGAGATCAGAGCCTCATGTAAAGAAAAAGTAAGATGGCTCCTGGATATCACAAAATAACTTATCAAAACAAATCAGAGCACTACTAAGGGCTTTAGAAATCTGCCCCAAAACATTGAATAATCAATGAATTTATTTGCAAAGCCTTCAGATTAAGGGATGCATTTAACACGTGTAATCTGTGAAAAGGACATAGACCTATAAAAACTCTGTTACTCAGGGCTGCTTTCAGGGTCTATGGATATTGCCATCTGGAGAAAGGCAGATACCTAGCATATACCACTAATGTTATTTATAACATGCTTCTTCTAAATATTCAAAGGAACAAGGTCATCCCTGATATTCCAGTATGTTAGTATTCAAGCATCCTAAATCAAGTCAATCTGTACTATAACTTCTTTGTCTTCTCAGGGTTGCATCAGAGAATAAAATGGTCCACTACAGGATATGAAATCTTTTATAATTTGACAGTAACAATCCTTCTTAAAAATTCTCCTAAAACATCTACATCACATTCAGGAGGTGAAATTGTTCTAGAACAGAACTTCAGGCTATAAAAATAAATCTGCAATATAATTATTTTGGGGAACAACTGGCAATTAGAAAATGCTAAATTCAAGGACAGTCAGACACTTTATGACTTTCCTAAAAGTCAGAGGTATGATTTACTTTTTCTGTTTGATTAGGTCATCAGATAAATAGCATAATTAGGAATAATAATGAAAACCTTGACGTTCAATAAAGAACTTTCAGCCAACTTTCTCTCACAAAGAGGAAACATATGTTCCTTTCAGCAATGCATAATATAAAATATGGTTCAGGTGCCATATGCTATCTTTCCTCTTTGGATCCCATCATAGGATCTGTAACCTCTAAAAATGTTTTTTTCACCATTTGCTTCTTTGCATCAGTCATGTTCACATTTCTTAATTGTAAATTTGCATTTTGGACATCATTTTTTTGTCAGACATGACAGGGTCAGAAAATCAATTCTAATGAGCTGTGCAAAATTAACAGATGAAATGGTGTGTTAGGCTTGTTTTCAACACCATGATCATTAAGTACAAAGCTGGCTCATTATGGGGAGACAATGTTTAATCATCCTCCAGATTCTGCAGATGGATTTACGTCTGTGCATATCCCATTCTGTGATGCTCCATAGCCAGGCACAGTCTGTTCCAACCCTCTGTAGACAGGACCCAGTTCAGCAGTCTGCTCCAGTTTAGCAAAGCATTTCCACATGTGAGCATGTCTTGTTGGTTTCACAGGAGTTTACGGCCTTACTTACAGCTAATAAACCTACACTAAGTCCACATGGTAATGGAGATTGGCCTTGTGCATGTGCATTGATGCTTTTGTGAGCTAGAGCTCACCATGAGCTATGAGGGCTATACCAAGATGCAGCAATCTGACAACTGCATCTTGATTAGCCAGTACTGCTACTGCAAATGAAAGAGTGGGAAGAACAAAAAGCAAAAGAATCCTCAGCGATCAAAAAGCAAGAACAAATAGTGAATAACCATTTTCTTTACAAGATTAGAAGACATTCTAAGAAGAATTAAAAATATATATCAGCCTATGCTTACCATTTCCTTGTCACATTCCTGGCAACAACTTGAGGTTAAATTATGCTTAAGGGAATCTTATTTTGGTCTAATTTCTCAGCTTAATTATTTCCCTCCCAAAGGGATGACACATGGGGGAGGCACTGCAATGCTTTGAGGTTCTTTTCCTCAAATGAGACAAATGAGCAATGACACCCAGGATTTTGCCAGTGGGACTCTGTTCAAGCCTTGCCCTTCAACTTCTTGGCTAAAGAAATTGTGAAAACCATAACCTGGCTTCCCAGAAAGAGAAGCCTCAGTGTTGTTAAACATAGCAGTAAAGATAGTTTTTTAAGTTTCTTCTTACAGGTAGCAGATTTAAATGGTGACTTTAGGAAAACATGCATGACTCATTGGACAGCTGGCTAGTATAATTCTACCATTGCTATTGGAGGTATCCAGAACAATCAGTTTTCTTTATTTGACTATATTTTTTATTTTGCATTTTTTTCTTTAAATAATTCAGAAAGAGTATCAAGGTTAAGAAGTTTGTTCTCTACCACTGTGTGCTTGACATTGATCAAATCTGTTGCACACCTAAGAAGAAGAGTAGAGCAGCTACTTGACGTCATGGCAGAAAGGATATCTGGAATATGGTTGTCACTACCTAAAAAGAGGCAACCAGAAAACCCAAGCTGTCCAGAGAATAGAAAGTAAATCACAACAATAAGGCAAGAGACTCGGGTTTGGTTTCGATCCTCAATAGGCCTCTTCAGGCCAGTGGGCTTCTCAGGTCAGTGAGGTCGAGGCCAGTGATCATATGACATTTGGGCCATGTAACAGTCAAGTCATTGCTCAAATGCTTTACAGTGGTAAAGCTATTTACTGAAAGTTAATGCTCTCTTCTAAAAACATTAAGATAATACATTCTCTGTACATTCAGAAAGAAGAGTTGATCAAAGTTGAGGTAATAACAGTGCATGATGACAGGAAAAAAATCAAATAAGGAAAGACAATGACAAAGGGTAGATGTCCTCCTGAGAACTCACACATACCCAGGACTCACCATGAAGAACAATGACTCAACTGAAGTACTGCAAGACCCTTTCACTGGGTATTAACCAACAAATAAAAACCAATCCACCTTTTTACACAGAAACAAAGGTTGTTTCCAAAACTTGGCTACAGTATTGTTGGAGCTCACTGGGAACCAGGGATGCAGAACAGTCTGTCACTAGTGGCAGTAAACCAAAGAAATATGGGCAGGTGCAGATAAAAAATTAAAACTTTTTCCTACATGAAAAATGCAGGAAAACCATTCAACACAAGAGAGAAAATAAATGATACACTAGTATTTGTATCCTCCAAGGATGGCAGACACAGAACATCCAAATGTAAACACAGAAATCCTACACGAATGACAGTAAGATGATCCAGGCGACCCTGAAACTGGTACTGTTAATGAGACTTCTTACTCTCTAACCTTGCATAAACTTAGTGACAGACCTATAAGGCAAAGCATCTTTCTCCTCATATTAGTATTATCAAGAAATGGAGTTGCTAGTCTTCATGTTCTCTGACTTTTAAAATATAACCTACTATGTAATAGAAGTGGAAACTTTAATCATATTATTTTTTAACATTTTAATGCAAAGTAACATGCTTTGGTAGCTTTTTCTACAAGGATAATATTAAAACAAATTATTCAAACTTTGTCCAGTTGAGCAATCTTCTAACAGCTTGCTGTCTCATCTCTTTCTCTATATTCTTTAGAAAGGGACTAGAAACATTTAAATCAGGTTACAAAACTTAGCAAGGCCTGCACCTATTCCTATTCAGCATTTAAGAGACTTACCCATTCATAGTCATGCTTGAAACACAAATCAGCCAATGCATAAATAATGCTGCATTATTATTTTATTATCATTAATAAATAACAGCAGCAACAAGAAATTTTGCCTGAGTCAGAACTCCACAGTTTGACTCCAAGATTGGAGTTTGTTATCTGATAGGAAAAGAGCCAGTAACAATGGGATGATGTGGACCAGAATATGACAGGTACCCATTTCACATCAATAAGCCCATTTCTTCCCGTGAAAGTTTTGCAGTACTAGAAGTGACTTGATGCAGGAAAACCATAGGCTTATGGGAGTATACCTGTGCTGTAGGTTCATTCTTGTGTACATGCAGAAAAAGTATGACTGCAAGTTATACGGAAATAAACACTCTTGCACTCTGTCTCCCTCACTTCTCGGGGAAAATATGATCTTTTGAATAGACACAAAAAGCAGGGCTTTTTCATGCTGAGCACAGATTCACATCAGTAAGAGGCTAGTTAATAACATGGGTGTCTGAGAGAAAGGTCTTGCTATTCAGCTACAAATAAAAGTAGAGGATGGGCAACTCCACTAGCCACAGTGCAAGCTAGGAGCCAAAAAGAGGATTAATGTGATGTTTTATAGCAAAATGGCATTTCCCCCCAAGCTCTAGAAAAGCTACATTAAGAGTAACAATGACTTCTAACAATTTCTAACAATGCCAAGTGAATGTTTCACAGCCAAAAATCCATTTCTTCCATCCTAGAGTATGTTGAAGGGTCTCAAATTGCTCCCCAAATCTTTACTGCTTTGCAAAACAAGCACCAGGTTATCAGATAAGGACAATAACCAGAGTTATTTCTGAACAACCACCATATTTAATCAAGGGATTTGGAGGCGTACCTACTATTGTATCAGAGCAGGAGAGTGCTGCCAACTCTATGACTACTCCAGCTGGCAGCAACACTGTTCAGGGGCGGCACGGGCAGAGATGCAGAGTACTTCATGCACCGAGGTGCCTCGGGGTTTTGCATGCAAACCCAAAGTGTCAGATGCTGCTAAGGACTTAGAGGGCGATGGTCAGAGGTCAGATGAAGCTGTACAAGTGTGCACCAAGGCCAAGTACCAGGTTATGTTAGAGGACATGACTCAGAAACATCAGGTATGAAAGCCAAATGCAGATCAGTCCCAAAATGTTGAAAAGTCATGCAGAATCTCTTAATCAGATGCTTTATGAGGTTAAATTTCAGTGAACTGTCAAGACTTTTAAAAGCAACTGCACAGCCTGATTATAACAGAAATGAAGCAATCACCACAGCACTGCTGTCCAGTTTACAGAAGCAAATGTCACACTCCAGTCTCAGTCGGTCTTATTTCACAGTGACAAACAACAACTCTCTTCAGACAGCTTGTTCTATGCCTTCTTAGGGGAAATGGCAGGGCAAGTCTGAAACTGTTCTAAATATAACAGAGCAGTAAAAGGCAAAAAAAGTGAAGTGAGGAAGAACGTTATGATGGTCTGCTTCCTATTACATTTGTTTTCCAGGACTATTACCAGTGTTAAATCTCGAACAGCATCCAATAATATATCTCAGAAGAAACCCTCCCGCACTCTGTGGCTCTGGAACTGTCATGACAACCTGTCACCAAAATCCTGAAGGATGTGTAAGGCAAGGTTTCCTTTCAACCAGCCTTCATGGTTCAACCATCCTACGCTGTTCTGTATTGTCACCAGAGATGCTGGGATCTGAATCCCTGCACTCACCCAATTTGAAACAGGCATTGATAATTAATTTCCACCGAGGCTTCCAAACTCTTTCGTACCTCTATTTAGCCTCTTCATTATAATGTTTTGATAGACCATATGACCTTTAGGCAGCTGCAATAGCCATGATTCTTGCAGCTTGGATGAATGGCCCTCATTTGCCCTGATGAGCAATGCGATAGGGCAGCTTCCTCCGCGTACCTTTTTCTGCCTCATGTGTGACTGATGCTGTCAGGCAGAGGAATGTTCCTCATGTACTTCACGTAAAATTAAAGGGCTTTTACAGAGGATTTCAGCTAACCTCCCACACTAAGCTGAAAATTCTGAAATAAGCTCAACTTCTATAAATCAAGAGGAATCCAGATGGGGAGCTTGTTAAATAAGCACAATCTGAATCTGAGGTGGGCTGAGGTGGGCTTTTTTATTTTTGTGTGGTAAACAACTTCTATTGCCTACTGCAAATTGACTGTCACAGTAACAGATTGGATTCTTCTAGGTAGATGTTTTAGGAGCACACTGATTATTTGTGCATATTGCATTTTGCAATTCTTTATGTTTATGAGTTATTAGCCTGGAACTTTGAGAGATTTGTCATTCTCTCTTAGAAAAACAATAGATGCTACATGTAATAACCCATTATGGTAACAATCCCAGACTGATTACTTTCCAAGAGCAATTTTCTTCTCCAAAACATGAGCTAAATTTTATAAATGCGGCCATTTTTCCTTAAAAATGCAAAGATCCTACTGTTTTCCAAGAATATATATTTTAAGTCTTCCAAATCTTAATGCCAGATTTATTCTACCAGAGTCCTGTAATGAAAAAAATATTTAATAATTTCTTGTTTATTCTGACTTGTCTTCAGCACAGTAAAAAAAAATTGCTTCCATTTAGGAAGGCTCTTTAATTTGTTTTGATGCAACTGATTTAAAAGTTACTAAAGACGGTGGATTAAGGTACTCAGGGCCAGATTCTGATCTTTTCACTCAAAGGATTGACATCAAAGTAATTAATGCAGGCAAAGCAGATATTAGAGCAGCACCTGGACTCCAGTGTTCATCCAGCACTCACTGTCTCCACTGGATTC
This sequence comes from Acanthisitta chloris, assembly GCF_000695815.1. Lineage (NCBI taxonomy): Eukaryota > Metazoa > Chordata > Aves > Passeriformes > Acanthisittidae > Acanthisitta > Acanthisitta chloris. The sequence goes on along the minus strand of NW_008656548.1, from coordinate 84,779 downwards.
AGATTTTGCCTTCCAGCATATCAATGAGGCCTACTGAAGCTGAGAGTTAATAAACAAAATAGATAGAGAAATTAATCTGCCACATTTGAAATGCCTATTTGCAAAAAAGCCCCAACTACTAAAACTTCATCTGGTGCTGTGGATTTGTTTCTCTTTCTGAGCCCTAAAAGTGTCTCACAGGGATTGAAACTTTCCTGAAATTCTCATCTCTAGCCATGTGAAATAACTTAAGCTAGATACTTTAGCTCAGATGCTACTGCTTCAGCTCTCATGACCTGAAGCTTGTGTTAGGTCCAACAAATGTCCAACAATGGACATTTTGGTGGATGACAATACAGGCAAAACACTAATAAGTAGTCAGGAAATGGGATGCAAGCCCTTTTAAGTGCAGAATATAGTTCAAGAACTGGCTTGCATTCAGTTTAACTCTTACTTCTTCCAAACAGATATTCCCTCTCCCAATACAAAGACCTTCTTATCAGAGCTCCCAAGGATTTAGTTAAAGAATGAAAAGACCTTTCTTCTAAAATCAGAAACGAAATTCTAAGTCCAATTGTCAGAGTCCTGTTTGGACTCCCCTCATACATAATATATACTTGTGTACATATTGGTTACACTGTCTCCTTAGAGAAGCAGGAGATCATTTTAAGGCTTCTTTTAAAAGAGGACTGCCAACACCTTCCCATGTTTACTGAAATGTTTGGAGGCTTTCCAGTGTGGGTGGCAGCTCAATTATGCTAGCTAGCAAGTCTTTTACAGAACTTGGCACCACTGCTACTAACATGCAGTGGTATGGAAGAAACACCAGTTAAATGTAATTCAGAAGCACTGTAAATACTGTACCACATTGTTTGTAAACAAGTCTCTGCAGGTAGAAATTTGGGGCTGGAGAAGTCATTCTGGAAAATTGGTCACCAGTGAGAAGACCTGGGGAGAAATAATGTGAGTTTCTGAAGATTTCTTCTCTGTGAAAAGGGCCTTTTTCAGCTTGCAACTTCTCTCCAGTTCCCCAGAACTAAACAGTTTTCCTTCAGCTGTCATCCATGCTCTCTTCACTCTTCTTGGTTGCTTTCATTCTCTGCTTTCCTCCAGTTCCAGCCTTTTCACCCCTCTTTTCCCACCACAAGACTACTTGGCCACCTTGCCACCATCTGTTCCCTCTTTGTTATTGTTCCCCTATCATGACTCTTGTGGGACTCCAAGACGGACTTTGTCTCACCTGGTCTCTACTGAAGGGTAAAGGTTTGACCTGAACTGGTCATCCACACACCCTCTCTAAGTGATGGGGAGACAGGCATTCCCAGAACATGGGAGAGGGCATCCTGAAAGAGACAAATCTATACAAACTCTCAAACTAAAGGCAAATCCCACCTGCAGCAGTTATGGCACTACCAACTCTGGCTACACCACCTGTAGCCCACTGCTACAAAACAACAAAAACTGGAGCCACTCTTTAACTGATTTTCATAAACTTCCAAGGAGTCCTATTTCCCTGGCAAATTTGTTCAGAATTTCTTTGCAGTGAGATTGAGGATAATGGGACTGATGGAGAAAAGGATGCAGAAAAAGGCAAATAAGCAATGTGAATGCCTTTAGACAACCCAGACAGGAAGCATTTGATTAAATTTTTTCTAAGCTGCTTCTTACTTAGCTCTACATTCATTGATCATCCATATACATCAATCTATACTTCATATCTTCAGCATCTCATATCTCAGCATTGCAAGTATTTTTTTGCCTTTTTGACCTTGCAAGTCTATTCTTTTCTGGTAGACATCACAAGATCTACTGCAAAGAAATGGTTTTCTTAACACTTCAAGTATGATTAATCTGCTCTTAACAGATATTCTCTCACTCCCCCTTCTCCAAAACATAACCTGCTTGAAGTCTTTCCCATCTACTTGTAATCTTTTCACATATATGCTTCAAATGTTGATGCATGTAGAGCCAAAGACACCAAACACATTCAGTTGGTTTTCAAGGGGCACCTTCATCCCACATCTTTGCATTCAATGCTCAAATCCTTCCCATTACACATAGTTCTGTGTAGGCTGAAATTTCCCACACCCTCAGTTAGTGAACTTACTGCATCCAGTTTTGGGTGCAGGGAGCAATGCAAATGATCAGGTGTTTGAAAAACATGACCTATGAGGAAATATGCACTAGCTGTTCAATCTGAGAGGAGGATGAGAGATAACAGGATGCAATTTACATCAGATTAGTGAAAAAAAGACTGCTGCAATCAGCTCTCCACATCTACCATGGAAATAACAATACGCAACAGACTTAAATTTCAGCAAGGAGCACGCAGGAAAATCAGAACAGATTGCCTTGGAGGGTTGTGAAGATGCCATCACTGAAGGTGTCTAAGGAAAGATCAGAAGCTTGTCAGAATCAAAGCAGGTGTATTTGATTCTGTGACCAAAGGATTTGCTAAGCACTCCCTCATGTCTATATTACTCTATTACTCCATGAGCCAAAGATAAACATCTGTTAAGTAACTTCATAGTGCTTCTTCTAATATCTCTATACAAACCTCATTCATCATAATCCAGGAGAAAAAACGGACTAGTGCTTATCATATTTTGTGCTCTCTTCTTATAGAATCATAGAATTTTAGGGGCTGGAATGGACCTTACAGATCATCTAGTCACAACCCCCCTGCCATGGGCAGGGACACCTCCCCACTAGACCATATTGCTCAAGGCTTCATCCAACCTGGCTTTGAACACCGCCAGGGCTGGGGCAGCCACCACTTCCCTGGGCAACCTGTGCCAGTGTATCAGCACCCTCACAGTAGAAAACGTTTTATTAATATCTAACCTAAACTTCCCCTCCTTCGTTTTGAATCTGTCACCCCTTGTCCTATTCTGAAGTTCCTAACAAAGAGTCCCTCTCCAGCTCCCTTGCAGGCCCTTCAGATTTTGAAAAGTTGCTATGAGGACTCCACTTCTACCTATTAAGGCATATTAACTCAAACAACCTTTTTGATCACCTTTCTCTTATCAGCTCTGTACTGACTGTACTAACCATGTTAATAAACATAAAGTCCCCAGCCCTGCACTGTACAATAAAAATGGTATTCAAGACAGACAGTCATGAGTGGGATGGTAGATCACCTTGAAGCCAGACACATACTCTCCCCAAAATAGGATGCAGATTATGTGGAAGTCGCAGTATCAAACCACTCCATCACAAATCACTCCCCAAATGCACTCAGAAGTGCTTTCTGTCCTGCAGGCAAGCCTGGCTTATGGCAGCAAAGGTGTTCTTTGCATTTTTCTTTTTCATATTCTCTTAACTTTTCATTACAGACAAGAAAATGTCATTATCTAACATGATGCATGAGTTCAAATTTTGTTGCTGGGCT
>NW_008656548.1:79573-81370 GCF_000695815.1 Acanthisitta chloris | reverse complement strand
TAGGGAAAAGTAGTTAGCTTTTTTTCCTATTTTTATTTTCTTTTTTTTTCTTGAAAATGCCACAGTAATAGCAGTGCTGTAGCAGTGAAGGACTACTGTGCCCTCAAGCATGTCCATTTTTTCCAGCTGCCGTCATCTGGTTCAATGCAAGACATTATGTCTCCCTAGAACTTCTGCTTGTTCTGAAAAACTTTTCATTTTTCAAGCATATGACCAAAATGCTGCACCAAAAATGGAGCTGAGAAGGAAAACTCACTTAAAGCTTTTTACCACTGAGAACAGGACACAGGCTTTTTCTGAACATCTTTCATATCGATATAGGCAAAGCAAACTGAACCACTCACAAACAGTGATTTTAACCAACACTTCTTACAACACTGAAAACTCCAGGACTGCTGCTTTGGGGTTTGGGAACAACTGAGGCTTATTTATTTGGCAAAGCTCTGCTGAAGGCTGCCTGGTAAGCTACAGCAAACTAAATCATCCCTAAATTGCCTTGGATGTCAGAAGATGTCACACAAACTTTAACACTGCAGTGGAGTCCTGTAGACACCAAGCTGTTCACTGGGAGGTGGGGACATGGCCAGGAGTCTCAGGCACTGCCTCTCTCTTCAACAGATCTCTGATGATAGCCCCAGTATGGGGGTTATCCTGGTATTCCTCCTCATGGGACTGAGCCAAATCCATGTCTTGTCTCATCTAATCTTCTTGCTACAGGTAATATCCAGTCTTCTGGTGTAACTAGTGATTCCTCCATCCAAGCCCTCCTTTTGTAAGTGAGATGATCTGGAAGAAGGGTGTCTTGGTCTGCCAACCAGCAATGCTTCCTGGGATGAAGTGTGGTTTGTCTCCTCTTAATATTAGCCCATATTATTTACCAGAGAGAGCTTTCCTTCAGTTGTATTTGTTCTCTTTTCACATCTGTCCCTCATTGTTGACACAGTACACCGAATGAATGAAAACTATAAATGCTAAAGTGTTATTTCTACAGGAGATATAAAATCATCAGTTCAGATTCATCTTTGTGGAAAATAGAGAGAACAGGAAGAGGGCTGTTCTGGCACTAACACACCTGATACTGTTGGCCTACATGAAACAAAGCTTGTGCAAACATGTATAATACCATCCCTAGTGGACATTAACAATGGATTACCTCCCATAGTAATTTTGTTATGGTTTATGAACACACTATGCATATTTGTGCTTAAATGAATTTTACTCTTAAATTGGGCATTAAAAAATGGAGATGGGCACCTGAATGAAAACTGCCATAGAGAAATTTTGGTTCTAAACTGCAGCATATCTGGGCACAATTACACCTCTGGCCACATATGGGAACTGTTCCTTTGCCTGAGCACCCAGCTAGCCTAGGGAACCCAGCCATGCTAACTACACAGCACCAATTCATGATTGCTAAGCACTGGCATCAAAAGACTGACCTGCATGGAATAGACTCTCATTTGCCTTATCTATTGACTACTTCATTAAAATGTTCGATATTCAGCTCTGAGACAGGGATACAAATTGGAAGATAATGGCTCTGATCCTGCTGTGATTATGCCAAGTCTAGGAAATAAATGGATTGGATTAATATTATCCACAGAAAAACTGTCCAAAGGTGTTTCAGAGCAAATGCCAAGTAGGCAAAGATTAAAAAACAGATATCTGAATAAGAATGAAAAGAGTGAAGGACATTGATAGTGCTGCTTTGGATGCATGACCACTGCAAATGAAGGAGCTTATAAGTAAATCAGGATGTATAAAAACAGCAGCTGCAGTATTTGAAAAGCTTCATCA
>NW_008656548.1:74069-79552 GCF_000695815.1 Acanthisitta chloris | reverse complement strand
AGCAGGAAGGGAAGGCTGAGGAAAGTTATTGTTCGTTTTTTGCCAACTGATGACAGGTGTGAGAAACTGAGATCTTTTATGCTTTCTATGTACTTTTCCCCCAAACAAATGTTTGTGTAGTGACAGAATCAGTTAAGTTCAACTGGAATTTTGAATTCCAAACTTGATTTTCCACACTGTTTACTTTATACAGCTGATGCCAGCAAGAGCAGCACAAAGTAAACAAAAAACAGACCACAGTGACATGCCCACAGAGCATACTACCACATATACCAGAGTTAAAACGAAATGTGGTTTGGTTTTCTCACAAAATTAGAGAAATTTAAATAAATCCTTGTGTACACTAAACCCAGAAAGGATTGAATATGCTGTGTGAACAAGATAAATATAATCTTTTTGATTAATCCCTACCTGAACCTCATTTAAAGTCTCCTCATTTTTTTTTCTTTACCATTGCTATGTTCTCTGAGTATAAACAAATGCTGCTATATTGCAGAGGGGTTTCTGTATGATGATTAGAGCTTTTTTTGTTTGCCTTAGAAGTATTTCCTTTTGGAAATCCAATTTGGATTGAACGGGTATTTTATTTCTTTCCACAGAACCATGGGACCACTGAGGTTGACAGGGATGTGCTGAGATCAACTTGTCCAACACCATACAGCCCAAAGCAGGGTCAGCGAAAGAAAGTTGTCCTTAACCATGTCCAGCTGGGGTTTGACTATCTCCAGTATATAATATCTATTTTACTACTCTTCTTTTTAGCTCTCTTTACCTATCACCCTCTAGTTTTACGTCATCCTCCTGGACTTGGCACTGGTGAGGCTGTGCCTCAAATCCTTTGTTCACTTTTGGGGCCCTCACTCCAAGAAAGATATTGAGGTGCTGATACACGTCCAGAGAAGAGCGACAAAGCTGATGAAGGGTCTGGAGCACAAGTCTGATTAGAGCAGCTGAGGGAGTTGGGGTTGTTCAGCCTGGAGGAAAAGAGGCTCAGGGGCATCTTATCACTCTACAAGTACCTGAAATGAAGTTGTAGGCAGGTGGAGATTGGTCTCTTCTCCCAAGTAACAAGTGACACGACCAGAGGGAAAAACCTCAAGTTGTGCCAGGGGTGATTTAGATTTGATATTAGGAAAAATCTCTACACTGAAAGGGTTGTCAAACTGGAACAGGCTGCCCAGGGAAGTGGTTGAGTCACCGTCCCTGGAGGTATCTAAAAGACATGTAGATGCGACAATTTAGGGACATGTTTTAGTGCTGGACTTGGCAGTGCTGGGTTAGAGGTTGGACTTGATAATCTTGGAAGTCTTTTCCAACCTAAATAACTCTATGATTCTATGAAATGTGTCATTCTTAATTCCTCTTATTTAGTCTTGAGCACATCAGCATATACTTTACAGTTTAAACACATTTCTACATTAAAGATTTCAAATGAATAATATAACGCAAGCAAATTTCTCAGCACATCAAAATAGCCAAGGGCCAAATTAACATTCTACTTAGGTGACAGATCATCTTATTCATTTCTTATTTGGGAAGAAATACTTCAGCTGGGCATGAAATGTTCACAAAAGCTTCATTTTATATTATATATAAAAAAAAGAGCACTGCACTGACACAAAACCATGTATATTGATCTGACCAGAAGGCCCCAGAAGTCCTTCCATATCTTTAATTTGGGCGCCATTGATTTGGGAGCCAGACCTCAATAAATCAAGATGGGGGGGTTGTAGTTTGTTACACTGATTTCCATCTCTGAATATGTATTTTCTGCACCACTTTGTCACTCCAGTTAAATTAGAGAATAAATCCAACCACAACTATATGGCAAAACCCATTTCAAATTAAGGAGGACATATAGTGTCCCCTGAAGCCCTTCACATAATTATTGCAGATTTCAATTGCAAAACAATTCAAATAACTGTAGGGATCATTTAATAAGGGAAATTTTAAAAGAGAAGATAGGGCTATCGTAGACAGACTCAGTTCTTTGTCTTTCAGCCACTTTCACAAGAAAAAATATTTGATGAGTGCTCTCAGGATTAGAATGAAGTGTGTACTCATGAGCTTGCAGGTTTGGATCTCAGGATCTAATCCTGCAATGTTTTATACAAATATTCCCAATACAATCAGTAAAAATACTTCCTGCTACATGAGCCTTCAGTAACGTATTCCCTAGGAAAAAAAAGTGGTACCAGCAAGGAAATACTGATGGCTTTGGGAATAACAACATGGAAGAGGACTTGTAAAAGCTCTTGACTAAATTTTATGGATTATATTTAGAATCATAAAATCATCAGGGTTGGAGGAGACCTCTAAGATCATCAAGTCCAACCATTAATCTGCCACTCTGCTGTAACTCCTAAATCCTAAACCATATCCTCCAGCATCAGATCCAGATGCCTCTTAAACAGTTCCAGGGATGGTGACTCCACTACCTTCCTGAGCAATCTATTTCAGTGCCTGACCACCCTAAGAGTGAAATTTTTTCCTAACATCTAATCTGAATTTCGCTTGTTTCAGCTTGTGACCATTCGCTCTAGTCCTCTCACTGCAGGCATGGCAGGAGAGACCGTTCTCCATTTGATGCACAGCAGAACAAGCAAACATTTAAGTGAGGATGAAGATCCATTAAAGTGGGGGAAGCTTTGCAACGGTTTCCCTGACATGATTCTAAATTACATGGCATTTCAATTGTACCAACAGTTGTCAGATTTTCTTCTGTTGTTAGTGACTTTAGAAGAAATCTAACAACCCAGTGCTAACCTAGTCAGTAAGACTCAAGTTTCAATGGCATCATAAGAATAAAAATGACAATGTTTTTACAAATTGCATGAAGTTTGGACCAGTAAAACTTTATAAAAATAAATGGGAATTACTAACAATTGATTTTTAGCTTGTGAAATCTGAGGTTTAATACTAAAGAACTGCTCAAAATGTGTATGTTGAAAAAATAAAAATGAGCATCTATGGCATCTAATTGATGCTATGTGAATATTTGCATTCAGAGACTGAAATACCAGGGGTTTCTCATAAACAATCTCTTTGCAAAGAAAAAACTGGTTTTAGGTAATAAGCTTCTCTTAAATTTAACATCTGTTCATAACAAATGGTAATATTTCTGCCTAAACTGGAGAAGCAGAAAGACAAAAGCTAAATTCTGTATGACATATCAATGTATATGCAAGTTTTGAAGGCTACATAATGCCTTTTGTTTGACCTCCTGATTTTGACTGCAGAACATTACAAGTTCAAGGGAGACAGAATATACCAACTGAGCAGGCTAAATGGAAGGTTTCTAATGCATGTACAGAAATAGCCTGTATATATGTAAATAGCACCTACATACATACATAAGGCTTTATTCAGGTTTCCTGCACCAGCATTGACTTCATTAAGTCCTAAAAATGCCTTGCAAAAGCTTTCTCCTTACAGGAACATAAACAATACTATGACTGTTCTATTATGGGCAGTGGTGCACTTGTATGAGCCTAAAAGAAACTGATATGGCCTTTGAAATCTTTTACTCTAAAGATCCTAAAATCAATAATTAATTTATGAAATGGTTATCTCAAGGAAAAGAAAAACTAACAAACAGTTGTTTAACCCTAAGAGTATCAAGAGTTCTTCAGGTTGCCAGCAAAATCAGTGCTTCGCAAAATATATATATTGACATCTACACTGTACACTTACTCTCCAAAGGGTTATCTTAAGTATTATTAAGCAAAACTGACAGCTCGAATTATTGCAACATTAACAAACAGGTTCACCTTGGCAGACAGAAAGCCTTATACTTCATGCCAAGATGACATCTGCCATTTATAATTGCTTAAAGAAGACAAAGAAACTCTACTACGGTGCTGTAAACTGAAGTGTTTTATCTTTTACCCTGATATTCTGCACTTTCAGCTTCAGAACTATTTACTTTTAATATATACAGAAAGATACAAGTCTTGAAAAGACAAAGATAGACCTTGGCAAGGTGACAGTGACATTTGGTGCTTGCTCTTTTGCTATCATTTTCTGCATTTTTAGGCACAAAAAAATCCCAGGATGAAAACACTCAGTAGAAAATGAGGTCTTTCAGCCAACCAAATGTTATTCCAATGAATATACCTTAGACTATTGACAACATAGCCATGATCTAACAAGCTCTGACAACACAATGCAATATTGTCTTGTTATCAATTTGATGTCTGTTGATGAGAAATAACTCACAAAAATAAATAATTTGGCCTCAAGCCATTCTAGCAAATTAAAAAGATACCTGGACATATTCATTAAAAATAAGTGCTGTGTGTACGGGAAGTGGAAGAAAATGAAAACTCTCTTAAAATACCTTATGTATTGATGTCTGTGCTCACACCAGCTTTGGAAGTCTCTGCAGTACAGATGAGAGCTCACTCATGTACAAATTGGAGAAGCCTCAGTTGCTTGTTTTCATGCTCAAATCGGCCATTAGGTATGAGCATAGCTAACATCTACAGCCCTGTGCAAGTTGTCTTTATACCCCCTCCCCATTCTCAGTGTGCAGATGCCTTAGGTGGAAGAGGATCCAAAAGAATGGTTCTGTCATGGGTTTTTTTTGCCATGCACAATCCTTTCTCCAGCTGCTGTATTACCTAGAGGCACCACATTTATTCTGAAGGATCACAATGGAGCACTGCTTTGGGTTCTCTATATGCTGCAGATATAAGTTCATCACTGATCAGTACATGATAAACTCATGGTACATGTCCTACAAAGTCCTGGGATCAGACTAAAATAAGTATGTATATGACATAAATAAATATTTTCATGTAACTTTACAGAATGACAATGTGTTAAATGCATCATTTCATCCTGGATTTCTCTGTAGCTGTTTCCCTGAAGTTGCCTGCACATCTTTATCTGCTCTGTTGTGCCACAATTAGAAACTCTTCCATGGTTTACTCAGGAGCTCAATGTGATTGTATGTAGTGTGACAATGTAGGAAGGTCTCCATCAGACAACAGTTAAGACAGTCTGTTTGTGGCATGACTTCAGGATAAAAGCCTTGCCTGCTGGACTCTTAACACTTTGAAGGGCTCTTACAGAAGTGGTCTTCATATCTATCCCCTCTGTCTTCTTTGATAGGACTTTTTCGGCTCCAAGCAAATGGGAAGTATGAATGAACAAGCTTGGTACTGATTGTCACTATGTGCTATTATGTACTTGCCTGTCTGAAACAGATGGGCTGCAGAAAGAACTGATGATGAATTTAGATTCTGAGATTGTTGAGATGCTCCCAACAGAGACTTCGGTTTGGGGTTCTGTCTGGATGAGAGGTAAAGAGCCACCACAGAGCTGGCTGCAAATATTTCATTCAGTTCAGTGTTTGCTTTTGAAAGAAAGCAGATTAGCTAATTTGCAAAAAAGCAGGGGTAATCCTGCTTCCTATGACTCCAGTTTTGTTTTGTAATGATCATAAAAAGCATCCCAAGACTAATTTCTTCTCCAGGGTT
>NW_008656548.1:73048-74055 GCF_000695815.1 Acanthisitta chloris | reverse complement strand
CTGAACTTTCCTGTAGCCTCCACACATATGATAATACATTTCTCTACCTACTTGCTTTCCTAACAACACTGGATGTGAGTGTGAGGGGAAGATATACAGTTTCTGGAAGCTTGTACACAGCCTGAATTCCCATAAAATAATAACAACAAATGAAAAATGCAATAAAAGACATGACATGGCTTTTACTAGCTCAATCTAATTTATAGCCCAAAAGCTTCCTTTAATATAAAATGCCATCAGGTAAAGTCATGGTTATAGAGCTAATAGCAAAGGCAATGAAAAGAAAAAGAATCCAGAGACATTTTTTACATCTTTCCAGTCACTTATTCTCCCCATAGAACTATAGTGCAGAATGAAATTAATATCTACCTTTGTTTTGTTCACGTCCCTGAAAATTAAAATAAAGGAAGTTTTAAAAGGTGGATTTTTGGTCCATTTTTTGTGAAATTTCACACTGGTGTTAGCAAGAGGAGGGATTCAGCTTGGTACCAGCTCCCATCCTACACAGCTGCCACAGAAAATCAGGGCCCAGAGCTCAAGAACACAAGTGCCTCAAACAGGATTTAGATGATTTCAGTTATCAAAATAAAAAATGACACTGCAAAAATTTCCATTTCACAGGCTTTGCAGGAAACTACTTGCTAGACACTCTCCTTTCTTGCACATACCCAACACTTCCTCTTTCTGAGCTATGTGCCTGTGGGATGGACGTGCCGTCAAAGGTGTAACATGGATGTGATACCATTTGCCCTTTCTGAAGAAGGTACAGGACCTAAGTCTCTATGACTATTGACTAGGCTGGGCTACAATTTGAAGACTCACAGAATCACAGAATATTCAGAGCTGGAAGGCATTCACGAGGATCATGGAGTCCAATTCTTGGCTCTGCACAGGACATCCCCAGGAATCACTCCATGTGCTTGAGAGCATTGTCCAAATGCTTTTTGAGCTCTGTCAGGCTTGGTGCTGTGACCACTGCCCTGGGAAGCCTGTTCTAGGGCCCAACC
>NW_008656548.1:62087-73010 GCF_000695815.1 Acanthisitta chloris | reverse complement strand
TGCCCCCTGCCCTGGGAAGCCTGTTCTAGGGCCCAACCACCCTCTGAGTGAAGAACCTTTCTCTAACATCTAAACTAAACCTCTCCTGACACAACTTCAGGCTTATTCCCTTGAGTCCTGTCACTGGTTGCCAGACAGAAGAGATCAGTGCCTGCTCCTCCATTTCCTTCTGTGAGGAATTTGTATACAGACATGAGGTCTCCCCTCAGACTCCTCTTCTCCAGACTGAACAGACCAAGTGATCTTAGTCACACCTCATACGGCTTCCCCTCAAGGCCCTTCACCATCTTCATTGCTCTCCTTTGGACGCTGTCCAGTAGCTAATATCTTTCTTGCATTGTGTTGCCCAAAGCTGCACACAGTATTACAGGTGAGACTGCACCAGTGCAGAGCTGAGCAGAGCAATCACCTCCCTCGATCAGCTGGAAATGCCTTGCCTGATCCACCCCAGGGCACAGTTGGCCCTTCTGGCTGCCAGTGCACACTGTTGACTCATATTGAGCTTGCCATCAACCAGGACACCGAGATCCCTTTCTGTGGCACTGCTTCTCAGCATTTTGTTTCCTCATTCCAGGTGCAGAATCTGGCACTTGCCCTTGTTAAACTTCATACAGTTGGATTACGACTCATCTCCTAATACCGTTTTTTGTAAACAGGGTACAGACTTTTTTTTTCCTTCCCCAAAGATCATGCATAGACCCTGAACAGACGAAGTGATCTTAGTCACACCTCATACGGCTTCCCCTCAAGGCCCTTCACCATCTTCATTGCTCTCCTTTGGACGCTGTCCAGTAGCTAATATCTTTCTTGCATTGTGTTGCCCAAAGCTGCACACAGTATTACAGGTGAGGCTGCACCAGTGCCTCTGCACAGGACATCCCCAGGAATCACTCCATGTGCTTGAGAGCATTGTCCAAATGCTTTTTGAGCTCTGTCAGGCTTGGTGCTGTGACCACTGCCCTGGGAAGCCTGTTCTAGGGCCCAACCACCCTCTGAGTGAAGAACCTTTCTCTAACATCTAAACTAAACCTCTCCTGACACAACTTCAGGCTTATTCCCTTGAGTCCTGTCACTGGTTGCCAGACAGAAGAGATCAGTGCCTGCTCCTCCATTTCCTTCTGTGAGGAATTTGTATACAGACATGAGGTCTCCCCTCAGACTCCTCTTCTCCAGACTGAACAGACCAAGTGATCTTAGTCACACCTCATACGGCTTCCCCTCAAGGCCCTTCACCATCTTCATTGCTCTCCTTTGGACGCTGTCCAGTAGCTAATATCTTTCTTGCATTGTGTTGCCCAAAGCTGCACACAGTATTACAGGTGAGACTGCACCAGTGCAGAGCTGAGCAGAGCAATCACCTCCCTCGATCAGCTGGAAATGCCTTGCCTGATCCACCCCAGGGCACAGTTGGCCCTTCTGGCTGCCAGTGCACACTGTTGACTCATATTGAGCTTGCCATCAACCAGGACACCGAGATCCCTTTCTGTGGCACTGCTTCTCAGCATTTTGTTTCCTCATTCCAGGTGCAGAATCTGGCACTTGCCCTTGTTAAACTTCATACAGTTGGATTACGACTCATCTCCTAATACCGTTTTTTGTAAACAGGGTACAGACTTTTTTTTTCCTTCCCCAAAGATCATGCATAGACCCCTTGCTTTAGGAGAGTTTGAACTCTGGTTCCTTCACAGAGAGGCAGCCCTGACTCAGACAAAGAAGCTTCAGTGAGGACCATGACCAGTATCCAGGGTTTCCTATGGGTAAACTCCAAATAATCCCCTGTTCAAAACAGGGACATTTTGGATTGCTTTTCCAGATGTCTCACTCCACCAACTCCATGTGGACATCAGGGACATAACTCTTTTGGAGCTCAGGAGTTTTAGGATGAGACAAAGTTTTGTAGTCTCCTCAGTAGACTATGCTGGGTGTTCAGCCTTCTTAAAATGGACAGTCATAGCATATGCTATGGAGACAATCTCCTTGGAGGACTCAAGAGGTTTCAGAGCTCATGGGTCATCATTAGAAGTTCTACAATTGTTCGGTGCCTCTGTTTTTATTATGTGGAAACATTTCTCTTCCTCTACTTGTTCCCTGCCTTACCTGTTTTGTGCCATATTGTGAGACTTTTATTCAAAAGGGTGAATTTTTCTACATTACCACTAACTATACAGAAACTTCTCATCAGCCTAAGACAAGGTTAGTTATAGTTTATCAGCTTTCTGAAATGAAGGACAGTTTATCCTTATGAGTTTCAACAGTAACTAACAAACTAAAGACATAGTTTTCATAGGTTCATTTCCCGTATTCAAAACACTAACAAACCCTTTGCAGGTTTTTTACCTCAGGCATTATTTTCTGCCCAGTCTATGCATATGACTAGCCCTTCCATATCGCTTTCTGTAGGATAATTTTGACAATCTGGTGTATGAGATTAAATTAAGAGATCAGTTCTGTGGAGATGCAGACACCCAGTTGACTGGATGCACTCTTATGTAGACATTATAAACTGGAGATAAGAGTATCCAGTTAAATTTTTATGTCACCAGCATTTGTGCTTTCTGCCAAATCACTGTGCAGCTTTTATAGCGCTGCCAAAGCACCACGCAGTCGCTGGTTTAATACCACTGGCTTGTGCGGCTCCAGAGCTGTCTTCATTGACTTCAGCAGGCATAAAGGTGCCATGGATTGCAACATTAAGGAACCTTTAACAGCGGGGGATTAACGAGAACTGTTAGTACTGGATGCTAAATACCTCAATCTGCAATTCCCCTTCACTTTCACAGCTTTAGTATTCTGACTTCCCTGGAAGTGAAATGTAAATTTTGGAACACTTCCCAAAAGCAACAGACTTTCCCTTTCTTTCACTAAGTTGCTCTGAAGCAGACCTGCTCTCTGTGTATTAAGTTATCATTCTCTCAATTGAGGGCTGAATGAGAATTAAACCGAAGCCCTAACCCTAAGCTACTGCAGATGTGAAGTCCAGGAGAATGAAAAGAAACACTTCAAAGCAGAGAGGAATCTCGACCCAGAGGTAAACATCAGTGGATCATTTTTGCCTTGGATTTCAGAATGACCACTGTGAATCATGAGATCCTGCTACCCAACTGTTTCTATTAGGCTCATGTCATAAATATCCTAAGCTGATCGAAACAGATGTTCATTTTTACACAGAAATCACATATAGTTTCCCATATAGTGCTTGTCTGCAAGGCAAAATAATCTCATTTCTTATATAAGCAGAATTGCATTTTATTTCTGTATTTACCTGTCACATAACCAGAGCCCTGGTGCATAAAAGGTTAAAAGTTATCTGTCCAAGACATAGTTGGGAATAAGATCAGTCTATAAATATGACTCTGTGACATCAGCTAACCTTCTGGAAGCCCTCATAGATTTGGGGAGAAGCAATGAATTTCAGGAAACAGCCTTACAAAGGGGGATTGCCGAAAGATAAACAAGAGAAAACACTGTATTTCAAAGCCATTGACAGTCCTTTTTCTGGTAAGTTAGCTGCAATAATCTCAAGCAAAAAGTGCTTTGAATAATAAATGTGAAGAATTGGATGGTACACGGAGTATATGTATAGGGAGGGGGCGGAGATGCAATTACCGATAACTACTCTGAGACTGTACAGAATGCAGAGCGTGGGCTATTTGGGCACTTTGCCATGATTCTGAGTTAGCACTAAAGTTTTGCTAGTAAACCATGACAACCACTGTTTATTAGGTTCGGCAATGGACAGAGCTACAGAGCATTACAATGCAGAGGACTTGAAAATCTGGGATGCTGCTGCAGCCTGAGGGTGAGGTGAAATAGCTGGAATGAAGATTTGGTGCTACAGAAAAGAAGACTCTCAGACGATTTTTAACACATAGGTCAAGCTGACTGAGTTAGAAACACTCATTTAATACCACTCCAAACTTGTGACATCTGCAACTCCTACCCTAGCAACACAGCATCACCATCTCTGTTCTCCTGCAGGCATATGCACCCAAGCAGAACTGAGTGACCAAGCCAGCAGTTGGCCCAGAGGGACCAGGCTGGGAGCAAAAGGATCTATACCCCCACCAGGAGCCACTGCCCAGAGGCTCTATGTTCAGAGACACCAGAGTTGGTGCTCCTTTAACTCATCTCCCTGGGCATGATCCTATGAAACAGGGGATGCTGGGAGGCCTTGTCTTGCAATCCAATGCATGGACATTTCCACCTCAGGCTCTCCATGTCTGTTTTTCACCAAGTCCATTGAGGGGAACTCACACAGGTTTATTCAGCCACACTGCTGGATAACTGAAAGCACTTAAAAAATTTCCCACTTGCATGAATTAGGCAACCTGAACCATTTTCACTTTTACCTGTTGGACATGTATGGGTTTTTGCTTTCTATGGAGAAAATCAGATTCTCAGAAGAGAAACTATTGACAATAAGTTACAGAGTGAAATTGTACTCACCCAGCCATGCATGAATTAGAAACTACAGTAATCAGTCTCACATGAAATACTCAGTAAGCCATATCATGATGGGAGTTTAATTAGGATAGGATTAATTAGGATTCGGTGACTACTGTACAGGAACAGACCCTTTTCAGTTGGCATGTGTTGATTAGGATAAAATTCAACAATTAAACTACTGTTCTAATTAGAAGCTGAAAAAAGTTACCACTGCAAGCAAACTAATGACCAGACAACATGCCATTTTGGAGAAATGTAACCAAAGATGGCCCACAGATTTTTGTAAGCAATACGGAATTCTCAAAAATTTCTACAAAGCAGGAGTCAATGGCTCATCTGGGACAAAAGATGAAATATTGCTGCCACTAACTCTTTCCAAAACAACTTGTAATTCTTTCAAAGTATTAAAGTCAATCTAACCTTGCAGCAGGGGATAGCTAAATAATCTCCAGCTCCATTTCTGAATATGATAGTGCTTCTCCAGGGAAGGAGATAGATACTGTCAGTCTGTACTTCTGCAGTTCCCCAAACAGAGACGTGCCAGATCTAACAACTTGCTTTCACAAAAGTGGAATCCCAGTGCACACTTTTCCCACCTCTCCTGCTCCTAATTGCAAGCTTCTGCTGTTTCTCTTTACAAGGCCTGGTGCTCACTTGACCTCAATGTAAGCTGGCTTCATTCATTATTTTGGGAGGAAACAAGAAGACGGAGGCAAAAAGAAAACTAACAGTTTTCTTCCAGGCTGGGTAGTTGAATTGGCTCTCCATAAGGTCTGATGAGGAGGAGCAGGAAAAGGAGGATTGTTTGGCAGGGACCAGAGAGGGGAAGAGGGTCAGAGAACTGGGAGTGCCCCTTTCAGCAGCAACCAGCTGTAGGACCAGATGCCATCAGACCTCTAGCTACACATTCATTGTCACTTCAGCCAATAGCTCTGTTCCTGCAGCAGGACTGAAAACCTGCAGCAGTTCCTGGCTTCACGTATTCACACTGACCAGGGAACGGCTAACTACATTTAACTGCTGGCAGAAGTTCAAGTCTTACCAATTCCAGAGCAGAGGACCAAGAACAGATATCTGAAGCAGGCACTGCAGATGGCTCTGCTCCCCAATCCTGGTGAGGGGTGAACTTCTGCTAATTCAGGTGGTCATGCATGTGCATGACAAAAGAGGTTGGTGTTTTAGTTTAGGAAACATGCACTCCAGCATGTGTGGCTCTAAGGCACAGAGGCAAAATCAGCTCTGGCATTCAGCACTCTCCATACAGCCACTTCTTATTTCATGACTTGCTTGAAATAAGCAATTCACAGCCAAGCTGTGCACACAGTAATAAAGCCTTGTAAAAATGGCTTGAAGCACAACATTCAGTGGCTTTATGGGGCCAGGGAATACGTATGAACTGAGGCCAAGGTTTATGCCACAGAAGCACTCAAAGGACAGGGCTTTGGAAGAACCTGTCATAGAGAGGAGTAAATTGTGTCATCTGCCTGCCTGCAGGTAGTGAAGCAAATGGCATTGACTCCAGTTATTTCTAAGGATCTTTGCACTTTTTATCAGGATGCCAGTTACATGCATTCATTTGTGTGCACCCACAGGCTTAGAGGTGTTCAGGGTGGAGTGCTCCTAATCGGCTTTTTGCCAACTAAAATCACCACTGAGGTACCTGAGTGCACTGCATATATATGCCTATTTCAGGTGTTTCCTTAGACTACAAAGGAATCAATTTTATGGTCTCAGACAAGGAAAAGAACAGATACCCAACCTACAAAGATAACAACCTAAAAAGGTAACTGCATTGCTTTAATTTCATAGTTTAATTTGGAAGGTTCAATTAAGAAGTTATTGCTTTTCCACGTACCACAAATACTATTAAATGGGATTACTGTAATAGAGGTGTTACACAACTTCCATTGAACAGCATCATTCCTATTGACTAGTCCGTTAACAATGAGGGTCTTCAGCCCTGTAACCAGTTACAACCAAGTAGTGGTATTTAGACCATAATTAATTGGCTAAGGGTGTGGGTAAAATTTTAAAGTGTTATTAAGAATATGGTTTCCATCCAGAAGGACAATTCTACGTGATCATCTGAAGGCCAAACTCAAAATGAAGCAAACTACGTGTTTTTTAGGGAAAGGTAATTCCAAGAACAACTTGACATAATGAAGACACAAAATAAGGGTTGCCACACAGGAAAGTTTCACCAGATGCAAGAATGCCTTGCATTTAATATAAAGTAAGGTCAGATGTATCTCTAAAATTTAAGGCCCTTTTCTTCCAGAATAGAAAAATAAATGCAATAGCACATACTTCTCTTAATGAGGATGTGCCTAATCAGGATAGGACCTTATTAGGATATGTACCAGAGAACCTGTTTAGCTTAATGATAGTGAATGGTAATGACATCTGTTTAACTGGTATAGCATTAGCAAAATTTCACTTAATGAGATACATGCAGATTGTGTCAGGGGGTTAAGTGGCGTTTAACTAAGTGTGAAATTCTAAGTCCATGTCCTTTAATAAAGAAATTGTTGAATAATAATTAAAAGAAGAAACTGAAATCAACTATAGTGCATAAAATTTGAAGCCTTGTGTTTATAGACAGCACCAGAATATTATGTACACACAAAAAATATACTTCAGAAAAATAACTTACTTTTTCCTTCCTGAACAGATTGCTATTTTTCAACTGTTTTCACTATTTGAAGTAATTGATAGACAGTTTTGCAAAATAACTTTAGCTCAGGCTAATCTGAAGCAGTTCATTGTGGAGGTTGGCTTTCCTACGTTAGTGTCTTTACCCAGATAAAGAGATGAATTGATAGGTTGCTGATCTTTGACTGGATGGGCGCAATGTAGAATTGCGTTCACAATGAGAAAAGCTGATGTATGAATTTCATTATCTGATGATGCTCTCCAATATTGGCTTAAGATTTAAAGTTCAGTGAATGCTCATCAGTAAATCCATTTGCCAAGAACCCTCACGATAAGGAATAAGCAAAGCTGCACTTGCAGGCAAGAGGCATTGTATTTTGCACTTCAGTTGCAGGCATTTCACAGAAAACTCTTTCTAATATTAACTCAGAGGTCATTGCTACTTCGTCACTGAGGTAATGGTTAGGCTCCACACCAGGGAGGGGACATGTCTTTCCCCTTCCTTCATCCCCTGCAGGCAGGAGGAATTGTAGCTGCTTCCAGTCTCACCCCGCCTGGGTGCAAGTTCCTGTCACCCTCAGTATAAAGGCAGTCCTGAGCATGCCTCTAATCCAGGACACCCACTGAATGTGGGTTTCCAGCAAGTTGGAAACAAACTGTGACTGCTGCATCTGGGTTAACAAACCAACACCCTGCCTCATAAAGAGGACTCACAGGGAAGCCATAACTGAGCCCTTCCTCCTAGCCAGCATAGTATTTACATGACTTGGCATCTTTCAGACTTCTTCTATGGCTGATTCAAATCAGGACAGCTTATTGAGGGACAACAAACAGTTGATACATGTCCTCATTAATAAAAATTTAGTAGCCTATTTCTACAGTCACGTGTCTTGCTTTGGTATTTTGGAAAAAGTTGTCATTTAAATCTTAAGACTGACTGCTGAGTTAAACACTAAAGATGGGAAAAAGTTGTCATTTAAATCTTAAGATTAACTGCTGAGTTAAACACTAAAGACTCACTGTCAAACTTCCCAAATTAATATTACTGGGCTGCGTGAGGGATAGCTTACAAAGTTTGTAGTTCAAATACTTCTCAGCTGAAGTTAGCTGTTCAGACTGCATTAACATTCAATTTAGAAGTGCTTCTATGTCATACAATTAGCTGCATAGTAAAAGAATCAATTTACACCAGTGAAAGCATATTTTTGGAGACTAAATCACATATCTGCAAGGGTTTTGTGATGGTGTGCTCCCCTGCTCCCCTATACTCATTTAGACATAAATCATTGACCAAGTCTGGGACTAAGCCTGTATCCAGATGCACCTAAACGCCCCCCTAAGGACAAGTTTAGACTTAAGGGAGTAATTCCTGAACCTTGTATCTCAATGGGAGGATTTCCCTTACAGTTTTGTCTTACCCTGTTCCTCTATGCAGTAAATAGTCAAGTGTACCTTGCTACTGAATCTTATTAAACCAGTCGTATTTAATATCAAACTCTGTAAAATTGTTGTTTGATATCAATAAACATCTTGCTACTTCCCTCTTTTGAGTGGTGCATCACTCCATTCCTGACAGGTTTGCACTAATGTAGCTGCAATGTTCAAGGACAAACACCTTGGAACATCACAGGGACTTGTAGCAGGGGGTAAGCTGCAGTCAGGAATCTGTCATCAGATATTGCTTCTCCTTCTTAATTGAATGACTAAACATACATATGAAAGATCAACGCTTGGACAAATTACCTTTTAAACAAATGCCAACACGAATGAATGTACACGGCTTTGTTATGTTTAGTAGTGTTGGAGATTTTTTTAATTCCATAAGCCTCCTTTGACAAAGAAGGATTTCTGGTAAAAAGTAAATAAACAGATTGCTAATGCTACTGAAGAACACAAAAGAGGTTTGACTTTTCATTTTAGGGTTTTTCTGAATGAATCTTGAAAGTGTGTTTTCTAGTATTTATGTGCCCTAGTTATCATCATTAGCACAGTAAATTCCATTGTTATTTATTGATAGGCAACACAGGAACATTTACTGGGGTGCATCCAAAAATGTGCAGTCTTTATGATAAAATTCATTTTCATGGATGAATTGGCAGGTTTATGTCGATGCAAATAAAATGTTGGCTGTTGGGTATCGTAGGTAGATGAGATAAAACTATTTCATTCTAGAGCCATCCAAGCCCAATTACTTTATGTGGACTTTCTCATTCTATCAAAATATCATCAAATTATACATAATGATAAATCATAGCTAAATTATAAAATATATCAAATTATAGCATTGTATAATTAAATCAATGTTGAGAATGTTACATCACCAGTATTACACTGCTTCAAGATAATCAAAAAGCAATGCAATAGTGCTCCTTTCATTCATTTACTTGTCCTTACCTTTTGTTCAGAAACAAATTGTTTTCTTTATTTTTCGTTCTGGTTCAGAACTTGAGAAATTACACTTGATTTATCTGATTGTTTCTTCAAACTGTACAGCAGTGGAGTTATTTCTGATTTACGAAGTGGAAAACTAAGACACAGGATGAAAAGGTCCGTCTGTGGAACTACTTCTCATGCAGCAGCAGATCTGGATGTGGCCCATTCATCACTAGGCATTACTTGTCCCTCTGTTTTCTGGATCACAGTGGATTTGAGTTTGTGATAGTTTGATATGGAGACTGACACAATACTTGTCTCTTTAGTGGGTAGATGCAAAGACTAAGACCAATAGCTCTGAAGTCTCCATCTCCCAGTATTAGCTAGGATAGCAGACATCACAAAAGTGGGAGCTCATACAAGGATAAAATGCATTTGGTGTTTAAAAAATTATAAATTATGTATGTGAAAAGTAATGTGGGTAACTCAAGCTCTGCATGGGGAGGTTTAGGTTGGATATTAGGAAGAGATTTTTTACAGAGAGAGTAGTCAGGCATTAGAATGGGCTGCCTGGGGGGGTGGTGGATTCACCATCCCTGGAGGTTTTCAAGACGAGACTGGATGTGGCACTTAGTGCCATGGTCTACTAACCACGGGAGGGTTGGACTCGATGATCTTTGAGATCTCTTCCAACCTGGTTGATTGTATGATTCTATGATAATATAACATTATTGTGTACAACAATAATTCACAGCAAACAAACTTCGGAATCTGTGTGAATCCAATTGTTCTTTCTCCTGTACTTGCTGCATTTTATTTGCCTGACAGAGATAAGGCCACTGCCAAATTTCTTGGAATTACTGTATGCAGACCATCTACAAATCCATGTGGATATTTTCACATTGCTACAGTCATATACATATGTCCACCAAACTGAGTAAAACATCACACCAACAATCAGCTATGGCATGACTGTACACTGCCCTGTTACTTTTCTAAATGCAAAACTGTAGCAAACAAACTTTGTCCATCTGATCTTCAAATGTATCTTGCAAGAACAAGACTCCCTAAGCTTCTGGTAGGATAAATACAGTAGGTCACAGTCAAACTATGGAAAATCCCGTGGATTATTCAGGCATACAGTCTATTTTTCCATGACATTTCCTGTTTTAATGAGCTTCTTCAATGAAGCAAACATGACACATGTCTCTGCTTAGACGTTTCTGAAGAATATCTTAAACAGCTTCTGGATTGTCTGGGGGAAGAAACCCACCATATCACAAAGGAGACAAGACTGATGGAAGACGTGCACATCACAGCTGTGCGAACTCCAAAGCCTTGTAATCTACAGGAATTCTCCTCCACACTAGTAATCTTTGTTATGTGTTGGCTGAGTTGCTCAATCCTTGGATAAACCGGCCCTAAGACTGTGCCTGTGGAGGCAGGCGCTGC
>NW_008656548.1:45465-62070 GCF_000695815.1 Acanthisitta chloris | reverse complement strand
CAGACGACTTGTAAAGTCTGATTAAGTGATCTGCCACTGGTGAAGTCCTTCAGTGACCTGCTGGCTATTTCTGTGTCTAAGTCATTTGTGAAACAGCTCCAGCATGTGACGGCCTTGCTGACGCATACACACACCAACTGGACAAGGTGGCTACTGGCTTTTATCTTACAGCTAGGAAGAAAGCGTATGCGCACCTATTTCCTCTCATTTGCTTTTAATCCAAGGATTGAATATGTCATGTTAGATTGGAATGGACACTACATTAACAAAAAAACAAAATAAAAAACAAACAAATAAAAACAACAACAAAAAAAAGAAAAATAAGAAAAGAAAATGAAAGCAATTTCAAACTAGTTTTCACATTCTTTGATTACTTTGAAATAATTTCTTTCCCACAGCAAAACTGCCAGTGCACTTAAGAGAAGAAAATTAGCTTCAAACATTGAACTCAATCTCTTTGATTTTTCACTTCTTTCTTGTGTACATTTAATGGAAAGATATTGGCAAAAATAGCCTATGGAATAGCTAAGATGTCAGTACTTCCATGAGAAAATGTTTGGGAAGGAGAGGTCAATAAATTAAATGTGACAACTTTTATTGGTACCACACCAAAAATCTGTCCATTCATTCTCTTGCACAATGTGATCTCTTGAGCTGCAGATGATTCAGTAGCTTGCATTGCTTCATCTCCTCTTTGTGCAGTGTTTATCTAATTTGGTATTGGAACTGGGGTTCTGTTAGACGTATTTCAACCAGGATCTACATGCAGAGAGTTAATTCTTTAATGAATATTCCCACAGTTGAAAGCACTGACATAATTTTTTCCTTCATGGAAAGGGAAAATAAATGCATTTCTTGAGTGTTTTTAATTCTGTAATGAAATTATGATGATTCATTAAAAAAAAAGTGCTTTTGTTTATCTGAGTAAGTCACTAGCATCACCAGAAAACCCTCCCAGCAAAGATGAGCCAGCTGATTTTCATTATTCAGTGTCCTCTTGTGCCTGGTACCTATGTCAGTGCCTTACACAATTCAGCAATAATTATGCTTCTCAATGCTAGCTAGGTTGGGGGCATCCTTTATGACAGTGATGCCAGAAGCACATGTTGACCACACTGTGCTGGTGTCATGAATGATGGCCTTTCAGTTCTGGGTGCTCTGTTATATACTTGCTACAGCTCAAGAAAGCTCCTCTGCAAGGGTAATTATTATTCCTCCAAATTTCTGTACATCCTCAGAATGGCAGATTAACATGTTAAAAAACCAGCATTACCCACAATGTCACTCAAACACCCGACCAACATAGCAATCCATGGCACAATTAAAGCAATTTTTATAGCACACCCTGAAGAATTAATTAGATACACAGATTCCTTTAACAATTGCTTAAATTATTTGCGCTCCTAATTTTCTGCACGCAAATAGAAAATGTGTTCAACACTGCAATTACTTTTATTACTTCTGCTATCTACTGTAGTTCCCACAATCATATTCAGTTTGATTTTTGGGTAACTATTAATCCTATAGGTTCCTACAGTAGTTTGGCATCAATTAATACACAGTTCATGCCAAGTACTTCTTGACTACTACGGGCAGAGCTGAGGGTAGATCACTCTGAAAGAACAATAAAAAAATGGGGGCAGAGTGAGGTGCCAGGCTGTAAAAGGCTGACATTGGTATTTCTAGCAATCAATTTTTAAAAAATATAATATAATAATTTTTGTGGTCTTTCTCCTACCAAATGCCACAACTTTTTATTCACCATCTGTACAAGAAAATATTACAACTTATATTTTGGATTTAGCACTGTATGTGGGCATTACCATCTCAGAATACTTTTAACCATGCTGTGAATACTGGCACTGCTAAATCAGTCTAGCTTACCTAGAAACAAACTCTATGTCTTGAGTTTGCCCATATCTTTCCATGCTAACAGGTTACAGCTCTATGAGTCCATAAGCAGCAGAAGGAGTCAGAGCTGGGGAAAAATTATGTCAATCCATTTAACACAATATTAGTCCTCTGAAAAGCAAGCACCTAGTTGTCTAGGCTTATCAAGAGTTATGGATGATACTTACAAAGGCCATTTCATCCCTAATTTAAAAAAAATTATCCTTTACAGTGGACCTCTGACTATGAGGCAACAAAATTCTTTTACTTACTGCTTCATACAGAAGGAGACAGATACCAGAGTCTCAAGATTTCTGCTTCATTCTGCCTTGTTCTTTTGAAAAGATAATTCCATTCCCAGGCTATTTAAGAAGCACAAACAAGTCAGTATCAGTGTTCTGCATGACTGCAAAAACCTGCTACAGGAAAATGAAAGTAAATCCCACCTTTCCCAGATTTTCAGTTAAACTATGTTCATGCAGAAGGAGCAATTGTAGCTTTTCCTTACAGAGGATCAGGGAACAATGGATGTTTGACAGAATAGAAGGCTGACCATGAGACAATTTCACAGACATCCTCTCAGCATTTCATTTGCCCTAATAGTGACAAGTAATTGAGAGTCCATAAAATATGTAATGGCAAAGGCAGCCTGGTTTAGCAGGGGTGCCAATTTTAGACATCCTTCCTATCTTACACACAAAAGCACATGCATTTCAGGCTGAATGCTACAGCAGACTCCTTTAAGGCACAGAGCCTGTCAACTGGGATTATACTGGATTACACTGGTTGGAGCAAGCGTTACCTGAGAAATGACTCCTTATGCTAGTTAAGATTAGATCAACTGATTGTACAGTAATAGAAGTAATTTTTCAAGGAAAAAGAAGTCTTTATTTAGAGGATAAAAGAACCTTAAGAAAGATGCACGATGCAATTATGAAGAGAAAGTCTTGTGCAGACTTTATTATTTTGTCAGGTAGATTAATAAAAGTAATGAATGAAGAGAGCACAGCAGATGCTATTTGAATTTTAGTGATGCATTTCAGAGCCTCTCAAAACAAGTCTTAATCTTCTAATTAATACAAATTATCCTGGATATAAACATTGTCAGGAGGATTGAAAACTGGCTGAAAACATAAACAAAAGGTGATGATGAATGACAATATAACAGCAGTAAGAATGTACCTACTGAGGATTGCAGGAATCAGAGCAAGACATGGTTACTGCTAAGTTCCTCCATTAGAGAAAGGAAATACTTACAGTAATGAAATCTGCACATAAAGCAAAACAGATATGAGTTGAATATCCAAGTGTTGATAATAAAGCAACGCAAAGGGGTCTATAAAGATTAGGAACATGAACAGACCGATGATGAATTATGATATACTCTGGGAAAATGCAGAGCCATACAGGAACAGGAATGTACTTTAAGGCTTATCTACATGGGAAAAGCTGCCCATAGCTGTACAGAGCAACTACATTGATAAAGCTACCAGGATATGTCCCTTGTGGAGACATTCCAGTCTGGGATAAAAATGATTTCTTTACTCTCAGATCAAGTCACCTTTATTCCAGAAAATCAGGTCCCAAGGACAGTTATGCTGGAGTAGCTGGATGCAGCTGTGCTGTGCACCGGATGGGGCTAAGCAGCAGCTCCACCAACAGCAGGATACTGCAGCCTGCCATGAACCTCCTAAGGTGGGCTCTGGTGGGCTCTGTGTTCTCCTTAGCTACACTGGCAGGACTTCTATCATTAGAAATCCCCCAAGACCCAGCAGGAGAGAAGGCCAGAAATGCCAAGAGGCCTGCAATGCCGTAGGCAGTAGCTCAGACACGATTTTGCAATGCAAAATTGCAGCAAACTGTGTTGAGGGGTGCATAGGATTCACAGTGAGGGAAAGGGAGGTGGCCTGGTGCTCCCTGTGGTGTTCCCTTTGTGTAATTACCTAACATAGCTGTCCCAGCAAGGCGGCACTGAGCTTTGCTCACTGTCAGAAATACTCAGTGCAACCCAAGGACATTTGAAGAGAAGCGGTGGAAAGCGCTGACTCACAAGGAAAGACCAGAGGAGTTAAACATGTAGCTGGCTAAAAGCAGGCTGAGTGGGGAACTCTGTAGTACTTTATAAATATATGACTCTGGAGATGAATATTCTCAGAGTGACACTAGAAATCATAGCATGCAGCTAAGAAAGGAAACATTTAGAGTAGGAGCCAGATAAAACTTCCTGACAAGGAACAACATTAGCCTTGGCAAACCCAAAGGGAAGAGGAAGAGATGAAAACTCCATTAATATGTGGGAGAGCATGTAATCTGATTTTCCTGACTTGAAGGGAAGGTGAATTCACAGCAGGAGCCACACTAAGTGGAAAGCAGAAACGCTTAATATTTGACTTTGACCCTGAAGAGGTCAAGGCTACAGTGCTAGTCTTTAATCTCAGGAGCTGTGGAGACACTGAGAGTTTAAGGAGTCCCTTCCCCAGAAGGGCTATAGTATACCTGGACCTCTCCTGCAGCACAGGGAGCTCAGTCCTGCAGCCAAGCCTCATGCAGAGGAGCTTCATTCCCTCTGCCTTACGCTATTTAGTGTTGAATTCCTAGTGTGGAGACAGTTCCGCAATGCTCAAATAAATTCAAAGGGATCAAAGTTTAGATACTCGCTGCTATTTCTTAACTGAAAAGCCTGGCTGACCCTTGAGACAGCGTTACCGCTGTCAGAAGATAAACCAGGAGCACAAAATCCTTCTGCCACTCCTTGGCCTTAATGTGGGGCAGACACAAAAAGGGGGGTAGCCCTCTGCTATGGCAGATGTAAACTAGGGGATTACACCTACCTGGATGATAAAGTGGCACTTTGCTCAATTTGTCTTGCTAATATTCCATGCTGCAGCATGGAAACTGTTCTCAAAATAGGTTTCTAATTTCTGTACAGATTAAATGCAACCAAGCTACTTTACTTGCTGATAATTTGTCTAATACCTCTTAGCTGTGCAGTCACATTCACCACAATGAGTTGGACAAGGAGATATCAGGTGTCCTGTGGAAATTCAGAGAATTGCTAATAAAGGAGCAGCCTGCATGGATGAGACAAACATTAGTACTGCTCTTTCATGCTGGCACCTCTAAATCCTTATTCTCTTGTTGTCACAGCTACATCCTGCCCTGCCTGTCAGCATCCATCTCACGCTTGCTAAATTCCTGTGCCACATCACATCTTAGTTTAGCCTGCTTGAGGAAAAGGGCCAAAATATATTGTGAATGATCAGGGTTCATGTCACCACGATGGAATGTAAGTCTAGTCCAGCCTTTTCAAGGAACTTGCAGAAATGATACCTAAAGTTTGGCAACAGGGACCACAAAGAAAAAAAAGCAGAAAAAAACTCCCTGAGAAATAAAGTTTTGCATGACACATTCAATAGATTCATGATCTTACATGACTGAAATCTTAACCTCTGGGCAGCAGTGAACCATTTATGATCACAAATCAGAGCACCACACACTTTGAAATTCTCCCAGGATTTTCTTATAGGGATTCCTACAATGAAGAATGATCTTGCCTTCAAGCTTAAAACTTGCAAAACAGAAATACTTCTTTACTAGCTTTTTAATATCAGGTATATCCATATAAATGAGAAGCAGGAATATTTTTACTTCAAAGCCATCACTGTGAACCTGCACAACTGCAACTGGACTCCAAAAGAAAGTTGCAAAGAACTCAGGAAATTAAACGTGTATCAGAGAGACTTAGTGTTACTTTTTATGTTACAAAACAAGAAGCATCCCCAAGAGGGAAGTGCCTATCTCAGTACCTCAGGTATATGCTTCATGCCCCTGCTATTGAGAAATATAAACTAGAGAAGAAAACCAAACAGTCAGAAACTTGTAGTTTGCTTTGCTAAATGAATGCATCCAAATGCTCCTGTCACAGCTTCTGCTGGCGGGGAATCTACACAGCTGGCAAAGAGGAGAGAAACAGCAGGTAGAACTAAAAGCCCAAAAGCATCTTCTGCAAGTCCTTAAACAGAGGTAACAACTGGTCAGGAAATCATTCTTTTTTTCATTATTTTGTTCAAACCACTACATGAATACTGTTACTTATTTGTCCTCTGAATCCTCCTTGCTCCCTTACTTCATTTATGATAAAAATGTTCTGTTTAGTCAGTATGTTATATTCTGCAAGAAATGACTGACATTAACTTGGTTTGTTGTGAGAGAAGTAGCTAGTAATGTTTCTAAGTCCCCTTCTTGAGTAAAGCAAGGCAGGTATAGATAGAGAGGAGATGTGAGGTATGCAGACTGTGAGAGCTCCATGAGGCTGATAATTACCTATCACTTATAAACAGCTATCCATCTTATCTTTTAATTCTGTTTTAGTCTCGTTTATCCTATTTATTATGGTGCTCTTTGATACTCTAGGCATTTCAGGAAATGAGCAAAGACATTCTCTCAGAAAGCATTCCTTCTTGTTTAGTAGGAAACAGTAATTATTTCAAGTAGAAATGGTGCTATCAATGATTTAAAGAAATGTGAGTATTGCTGCCCAAAGCCTGCCTCTACAGTAATGCCCAGAAGATATGATGGTCTGGTGATAAATAGTGTTTGCTGCAAGCCTGTCTGCTTAAGGCATAATAAAATAAATATTAGAGGGTCAGACATGTGGCTGGTAGCTAGCACATGCTATGAACAGATGCTTGCTAGTAAAGACTGGTAGTTCATTCATTTTGAATTAAACTGTAAATCAAGGAACTATGGAAGTGTGGGAGGAGTGGATTAAAAATTTAAGAAAAAAGCTTTTGGTTTCTTAATTCCATGATCTGTCACATCTCTCCATCTGTGCAAAATGTGTGGGTGTTGTAGAAAAAACCTGAAAGGGTGGGATGTTAAAATGGTTTACACTGAGGTTCCTGTGCAGCGTGGCTGACTTCTACGCTTCCCAAAGAGAACCATTTCAGAACACCTCTGCTTTTTTACCGAATCAAGCCAGACATATTTATCACTAGTCAGACAAAAAGTGATTTAAATAGCTGGACTGAAAATGGAAATAAAGGCCTTATCATGCTTGAAAAACGCCATTTACTTTAAAGTGAGGCTTTCTACTTTTTGAGCACTAATTTGAGTACTAACAGAAAATAACACCTGATATATTCTGCCAGTTTGCATTCAGAGAATCTTAGGAGAAACAAAATCCACCCTTTGAGAACCAACAGTAAAGAGAGATTACAAAAGATGTGTCTGAAAGAAAAATGACAAATGATTCTGAGGTTTTATTTTAAGTTTCTTTCCAAGAAAAGAACTTGCTTTCCCTAAGCTCCAAGTATTGTTTGCTAAGCATTTCAAAGAGGGATGAAGGGAGGCTGGTGCTGAGAAGTGCTCTCTGACAATGAAGTACAGTGTCCAGAACCTGACAAAATTAACTGTAAAATTAATACATTTAACAGTAAAGGAAATAAAGTGCAAACTCCTGAAATAATATCATGCAATTCACCTATCTCTTAAAGTTGCTGGATCCGTTACTTATTTTAAACTGTCTGCATACTCAAGCATGGAGAGACACATCAGAAAACGTAAAGTAGTTCATCCCTAACTCTGCTGTTAGTCTCCGTGCAGAGAAAGATCACAGGAAAATTCCTCTCAGCTTTGAACACAGCATGTATTGATGCAAAGTGACTGGCAGTAACACAGCTGGCTAGAGCAACAAAAGTAGTACCAGTGGACTTTGGACCACAACAGGTTCCAATATGCAGCTCTACTTCTGTCATGAATGATCTACTTCTGTCATCTCCATGTTCTGAACAGCAGCCCATCTGGATGAAAAAACAGGGCAGTAAAAACCATTAGGGTATTGCAACAGTGCAGAGCCAAACCAAACTAGCACATAAATTGTCCCTCCTACACAGAGATCAAAGTACGGAAGACTGGCTGAAGTGTCCTCTTTCTTCAGAGTACGTCTATCTCCCTTTTAATAAAGAAAGGTATTACTAATCATGATCTCCCACTATCTCCTAGGTCAGATAATTCAAAATTCCTATCTGGCTGGTGCTTGGGAAGTTTTACTACAGACCTTTCATATTTCTGGTGTCTCTATCTCTGAAGGAGTTTCTTACACTACTGGCAGCCATTCTAGCTTGTCCCTGACTGAGAAACTACTCACAACATCAAGGTAGGAGAAAAATAAAATAAAAACCCACTCACCAAAAGTGAATTATGATAACTGGAAGAAGCCTACACTGAAAATGAGGAAAGAAAGAGTAATTTGAGATGTGGGCTGTGTGTGGGAAAACTTTGGCCTTGGGGACCTATCTGGTTGGCTGCAGGGTGGGGAATTGCAAGAGGATACCTAGAAGACAAGTACAGGAATAATCAAATGAGAGATACTTCATGAAAGGGGAAAAACAACTGTAAATACAGATGGTAATTCCATCCCTTCTCCCCGTCTCCCTTTTCTCCACCCTCAATGTTGAAAATGCTATCTTAACCCTGCAAATACGTTTGCCTTTCCTGTGAGCTAGATCCAAAGCCTCCTGGAGCCAGTGATTTCAATGGGTTTTACTAGCCATGGTGGGGACTTGGATCTGACGGTCCTGTTTTGTGGGAAAATCCTTTCCAATCTCAGGAGTTACCAGTAAAGAAGGAAAGAAGCCCAAGAGCCCACCATCCTCTTTCCTCCTGCTGCCTGACAAAGTGAGCCCACATAGCTCCCTTTGGTCCTGCCTGTACAGATGAAGATCTGTGAAGATCCATGGAGATATAACAAAATTCCCGTTATTATCTGCAGTCTGTAAACAAACCTGAATTGGCTTTTGCAGAGTAGCTGGAGCAGCATTACAAATATATTTTTTCATATTACAGTGCTTCAGTGCAGTATTGAAGAGGAGTGCCCCTTCCACTACCTTTCAGTTGCAGATATGTTGCAGTCAGAGAGGCAAAAACGAAAAGTATGATATAATAACTTTATTTATAAGAAGACTCTTAATATATTCATATTGCATATCTCTGAGGCAGTGGCTTTTCCGTCGACATCTTTGGCCATAACAATAATACCTTTCAAAGAAGAATGTTTGCATTTATACTGCATTCATGAATTTGTTTTCCTTTATGTTAACAGTTTCAGGCTTGCCATATCTTGTATCCAACATTTTCTTAATAGGATCAGTCAGGCAATATTTACATTTTAATTAACAAATATTCCAATAAACTGAAGCTTATTATTGGCAAAAAAACCCCAGGGAACAAAGAGCAGGTTACTGCTATTTAATTTAACAGCACTAATCAGCTTTTTTCACTGTGGCTTTTCTACAAACAATTTACTGTGCAAAAGTATTTTTTTGTCATGCAAATCATTCTGAACTAATATTATACAAATTTATTCACGAAGTACTTCAAGTGCTTTTCAGAACAATAATAAGCTTTAAGTGGTTTATATCTGAAATGGTTTTTCCAAAGTTGGAAATTAGTGAAAGGAGAAACAATGCTCAGAAAATATTCAGTTCAACAAGATCATTATCTGAACAAAAGCAGTCTAACTCTAATCACTTTCCACCACTATGGCAGCGTTAAGGATGCCTATCTATAAGCTCCATTCCCAGGCCCTGTGAGGCTGCCTTATCACAGGGATGCTAGGTAAAACAGCCTCGATGTAAATGCAAATTTCTTTCTCCATGTTTGTAAATTTCTAGTAAGACTCTTTTAGTGAAATGGAAAGAATAAAATGGATATCCCAGTGTAGCACCTATGAATGTTTCTGTTCCAAAGAAGAAAATGGATGTAAAATTGGTAGAAGTAGCACATGTCAGGCCTAAATGATGTGAGGAGGGAAACAATTCTCAAAAATTTCAGCCTGGGAATGCCCAGGAGGTCCCTCCTTGGCCCCACAGCTCTTAGAAGCAGTAACTTTCCAGTCCACAGGAGTTCTCAGCTCATCAGAAGTAAGAGCAGGGACCCTTGCCTTTCTTCAAGAATCAAGTTTCTCAGGCATGTGTCAGTTTTGTGTGCTGCAAAACAAGACCCACTATGCTGTCACTGGAACCCGAGTTGGAAGGTTTACAATAAACAAGTGAGCTAAGAATGTTCAGACTAATCCTGCAGTGTCATCACATTAACATGGCAAACAAGAAGGTAAGCAATTATATCAGCCCACCAAAGGTAGCTTCAATCTGGAGACAGGGTAATGTGGGGTTAACATTGGAAAGAAAACCAAGTTCCCAAACTGCTTCTAAAATGACTAACCAGAGAAGAGTGACTCAAAGAAATTAGGCAGATCTTAAAACATGCTTGTTTCAGTTCTTCCTGTGCACACTTCCCACATGAAACCTGAAATAATTTCCCTCAGGTCCTGCCTGGGAAGTGGTGCAGAGTTCCACCTCTTCTCCCCAAAGACTTTCCTTTTGCTGAAGTTTACTCAGAAGAAGCCTGAAACCCACTGGGGTAAGAATTGTCCACATGCTAATGGCTGTAATTCCACGGTCAAGCCTATTTCAGTAGAAAAGGAAACCTATCTAAAGGATCAGACAAGCTCCACTGAGAATACAGGATGCAAGACACATACTAGAACTTAAACACATCTGGTATCATCAGTATCGTATTTTCCTGCCCATATCTGGGTTTAAAACAGACCTTTTTATCCCCGCTAATTAAATCAGCTTGCAAGTCAACCTTAACCCTCCCAGAAAATGCAAGATGAGTTTAAAAAGAAAACAGTAACATGGTTTAAAGAAAATTGATTTGCCTTCTGACTTTTGTGCATTTGGGCCATGCATTTAAGTTTCTTCCCACAAACATGACAGCTAGAAAATCACTTAAAAATGACAACAGAGATTCCAACTCTCACTCGTTTCTGAGCTTTCCACGTTGAGTATCAGAAGGTCTGCAAAGAACTGTGAAGACGTGGCAACTCTGTATGGAGCACAACTTTTGGATTTCCCTGAACTCCCCTTAGGAGTTTCCAGATCCTTTGGTTCATTCCTTGAAGGTGCAACACTCAGGAGCTCCCTAGAACTGCATATGGATTTCAGCTAGTTGGCTGAAGTCTCTGAAATGCTTTCATTGTGAGAGGCAGTTCAGTGCCCAGAGCAAACTGCTGCTTCTATAACTGCAAACTAGGTGAGAGAGCACAATCTGCCACTCCAACTTGGCACTGCTCAGTACAATGTACGTGTTTCAAAAGCATCACCTCAGCAGTGTCAATCATTTAGAGGCAAAGTTAAATGTTTTTACATTAAAAAAAAACCTTACTGAACAGTGCTTCACATAGACAAAGTGTTCAAGGCCAGGCTGGATGGAGCTCTGAGCAACCTGGTCTAGTGAAATGTGCCCCTGTCCATGGCAGGTGTGGGTGGAACTAGATGATCTTTAAGGACCCTTCCAACCCAAACCATCCTATGATTCTATGATCCTATGATTCAATATTAGCTGAGAGCATTCTATGATCCTATGATTCAATATTAGCAGAATTAAACTGTGCAGAATTAAAAGCACAACTATGAGAAACTTATGTGTCATTTTATGCAATGGCTGCAATTTCATATGCAGTAATAATAACCGAATTATCAAGTGGCCAATTATACATCTCACTGGTCATTTGCATTTGCAGCAATTATTACTACAGCATAATCATAGTAACTAGTCTTTCTACTGTCCCCTGTTAGACAAAGACCTAGGTCTACAGCTTTGTTTTTTAAAACAATCTGTG
Organism: Acanthisitta chloris; assembly: GCF_000695815.1. Classification (NCBI taxonomy): domain Eukaryota; kingdom Metazoa; phylum Chordata; class Aves; order Passeriformes; family Acanthisittidae; genus Acanthisitta; species Acanthisitta chloris. Next base: position 50,495 of record NW_008656548.1, on the reverse strand, counting down.
TGGAAATCAGGACTTTATTTACGCATCTATCATTACTTCAGTCAGGGATCATGTCTTTCTTTTATATCACCTGAGCCTGGTGTTTACACTAAGACATGGTAAAGTGACTGACTTGAAATATTTTTGCCTGTCATAAGGTATTGCAAGAAAACCTGGAAAGTTTTTAGAAACAAAATCAAGTACTTGGAGAACTGCCATTCATGTATATTTGCAGAAACACAGTTTGTCACCAAAAATGGAGCTTCACTGCAGATTCGGTCATATTATTTCTGGGTGATTAGAGACAACAAGATACAATGTCAACATAAGCTCACAGAAGACCACAGATTTGATTCAAATTCCACAAGAGTCATGGGGAATATTGTTCTAGGGCTTGAGGAAGCTTTGGTTCACGTTTTGCAGCACGCTTACGCAGTTTGTCAACATGAGGGTCTGAATGGGAGACAGAGAATGGTGCTCATCAACACTACTGTCTATGAGTCTATGATCTCCTGGGTCCATAGTAAGAGTTTATTTTAAAAAATCAGAATTTAAAAGGTCATAACTATTGAGTTTTCATTCCTGTTAAAAATACAGAGCAGCTGAACTTGACATTAAAGGGTCATCCAAAACCAGCCATCAATTTTTAGATAGCAGATGGGAGTTCTGCACTCAGAAATGGCAGTGAGACCACAGAAACATAAATGTGATATTGGAATTTGTTATTTTCCCTAGACTATTAAGCAGCTTTGGACTTTTAACTGGAGTAAGCAGGTTAGTCTCTTTTTTCTGTTTTCATAATTTTCTGCCATACTATGCAATTTTCAAACTTCTTGACAGTTTTTGCAGCATTTGTGGCACTTTGGTGGGTTTTTTTTTGTAATTTACAAACATAAATGACCATTTTTAATACACTTCTATTGAAAAACTGTTAAACACTATTAAAAACCTCTCAAAGAGCTCTGACATTTTGCATTTCCCCTTTTTCCTTTCAAATATTTTGTCTAGCTCTGACTATCCTATAGCACTTAAGACACTGTAAGGTTTCATTATTGTATGTCTTAATATGACTAGCTGCAAAGAATTACGGTGAATACAAATAATTGTAATGTAGAAAATTTATTGATTGTTTTCTTTTCCCTATGTTTTTTTTCCCACCTATTTCTTAAATATTTGGGTCCTTTGAGACTCTCCTGTTGTAAATGTTGCATATATCTCTTGCACAAGGAAGGAGACTGTCTGAAAATATAACCCTGCACTTGCTCAAATATTTGGTGAGCTGACACCAGAAGATGTTACACTTAAAGAAATGCCTTCCATGGAGACTGAGTCACGTCCACATATTTTAGTTCTATCTGTACAAGTCAAGAGAAGACAGTTTCAACCTTTTTAATACCAAGGCTTTGATGAGATGCTTAGAGGTGGCTGGGGGAAGGTCAAAATATTCAGCCTCCATGAGCTGCCAAACACACTGTGGTTGTGGGGTCATCCCACACAGGTCCCTTGGGCCATGGACTGGAAAAAAACCCAACACTTCTGCAGTGGCCCAGCTCCTGACCTGCAGACAGAGCTGCCAGCCCTTTGGGTCCCGCTGCTCTCACCTCCCCACCTGGGGTGCAGGTGAGGAAGGAATGCCCTTCAATCCTCTGATCTAGGCTAGCTGGAATCAGTCCCAATGCAACTGCATGCTCCCCAGATGGTTAAAATACTGGCTAGTGATAGCTCACTTATTTTACAACTCTAATTGCTTCCATACTTGCCTTAAAATACATCTAAATGAAGCTCAAATAAATCTAATGTCTTAATGTCCTAGTGCCTCTAGAATCTAATACCAAGAACCTTGAATAATGACAAAATGATGAATAGCTGCATGTTGCAATTCACATTTTTATTACAAATAAATTTCACAACAATGCCCTATTACAGTCCAATTTTTTACACTGCCTGTTTTAACTCTACTTTTAAATGGTTCTCATGAATCTGCAAAAAAGGCTGGTTTTACAGTGGTCTTAAAGAGGTCACATATACTTTGAGCAGAAGATGCAAAATGGATATGTATATATTTGGGTTGACTAGGTTTAAAATCCATATTTGAGTTGCAGACCTTTTGTAAATCTATATTGGATTATTATTTCCCTAATAGAAACTAGAAAATAGCCTTCCAATTGGGATTGCAGTCATCTGTGGCATATGAAGAGAAAATGAGCACATTTGCAAGGCAGGTTGGAAGGCAGCTAAGGGAGACAGAGAAGACTTGACAGAGCTTTAGTTTAGCAAGAGAATTGAGTTGATAGTTACTGAAGAGATATTGCAGTTATGACTAGAGAAGTATGTAGCTCTTAGAAATGCTGAAAATCGCAAATTTTTTATGTGCATTATGCAATTACTGTCCTAAAACATCTCTTTCACTTTTACTGCATTATTTAATAGGCTAGTTGTAAACTCTGAAATCTCTTTCTGTGTGGATTACATTTAAAACTTGCAAACTTAATTTTGCTGTAACATCACAGTTTGATTGTGGTGAAGATGGAGTTTTACCCTCACCTAGGAAGTCTGCGAAGTCCATGTGTACTGAAAGCTCAGTCAGAAAGGGGCTGGATGGCCTCAGCCTGCACTAAAATTCCTTCAACTGGGTCCTGCAATGCCTTAAATATGTCTTTCTTGCCCCAACAGGGTGACTGACAGCGCTGGGATTCAAAAGACCTGGGCACTCCTGTCACAGGGAGTTGGGCACCCCCTGAAAGGCAGACAGAGGAGGAGGCACACACAGCTGGCTGATGGCACTTAGGTTTACTTGTTCTGGAGCTGCAATCAGTGGGCATTTCATTAAGTCATTGGAGTTATAACATAATGTTAATCGAGTCATCAAGGAAACTGCCTAACTAAGCAAAACTCCCAGGGGTAGTACTGGTGCAACGTCTCTGCCCACACCAAGTGCTCCCAGAGGGCATCCAAAGACTCCTCAGGATGAACTGGGAAGATGCTGGTAAATTTAAGGTGTCCCTGAGCCAGGTATTTGCTGAAGTGTCAGTGTTCTGGGCATCCTAGGCAGGAAACTTCTATTTTTTTTGCCCCTAAAATAAATGCTCTTGGTTTGCTACATCAATCTCAAAGCAGAAATGATGAGTATTTCTATCCGTGCGCATGTTGGATATGCATGTATTTCTAGATTAAATATGCATAATTCTAAATTTATAAATATTTTTAAAGTATTATATATGGATTTATACATTAAATACATATGGTTATATACAGGCACTCCTATGGATGTATTTTTTTTCATACTGCCTCCCTATTAAGAGGAAAGGTATTTAATATTTTGCCAGGATTTTTATAATCTTTAATAAAGTATGTATTCCTGACAGGCTATGTCTCTCACTGTATTACAACCTTTGAAGACTCTGCAGTGCTTTAGGCATCACACAAATATGAGGACTGTGAGCTTGGGCAAGAGCTGGCAACACGCAAGCATAATGATGTGATTTTTCTCTTATTTTGGTTAAGATTTCTCCTCATCAAGTTGGGCTTTTTTATCCTCAAAGCTTCTAATTTACAATATCTTCAAGTCTAATTACTTCAGATTGTGACCTGTCATATCAAGAATTTATTTACATACGAAGCAGACAGTAATACATCTGCTTAAGAGCAAGAACTCATCATTGTTTCTTCAAAATAATAGGCAACTTAAATTTATTCCCAAAAATGTGCACATAGGTTGCAGCTCAAAGGCTGTCAGACTCAGAGCATGTTTATGTATTTTTTTTTAATTACTATATGAGACTTAAACTGATTCAAGTATTTTGCAACAGGGCAAAAGGTCTGGGTTCTTGCAAGCTTATCCTGTTGTTGCCACATTTTTGCAAAGCAGGGCTCTTTTCTGGGCTTGTTTTAGGGACTCTTGCACATTCACAGCTGCTGGGTGGGCTGTTACTAGCTGGTAGAGTGGGATCAGCTGGATTTTTTTCACTCTCCATTGCCACCAGCGGGATTTGAAATGCCTCGCTCTGAAAAAGACAGATTTCAATGAGAATGCACTTCCATTCGGTGAGAGAAGGGATCGAGAGGGAGTGGGGAAATCCCACGTCTGGAGGACGTGTGTAGCCGCCACTCCTTCAGAGGGAAGACGCTCTCATCAGAAACACTTTTAGGCTGTCAAGGCGGAGTGTCTAATGCGTTGTGCCACAACTGGGTTGGTGTTGTCATTACTCTTTTATGTGTGGCATCCTCCTTCCTGCCCACGCATTGGCGTTGGTTTGTTGGGTGTGCTGCATCATCCCCTCGCTCACAGGGAACTGACAGACACCCCAGTTCAGGGCAGAGGTGGCCAGTGGGTGATGCTGAATCCATGGGGCACATCCTCTACCTGGAGGATGCAGTAATGAGACATGATGCAGTGACCTCGTGCTGTATGTTCCCCGGCTACAGCAGTCAGCTTGAAAAGGCAAATCTGGGCCAGGTTTGGGAAAGGCCTGAAACAGCTCAGCAAACCTGTATCTGTTTGAGAGACTTTGCATGGAGTAACTGAATAGCACAAATCAACAAATGAGGGCAACTGCATTTAAAAATGGGCTTAGGATGGTATTTGAATCTCTAATCTACCTAAGAAAAACCTGATATTTGTATCTAATACTAATCTAATACTGTGCATTTATAAAGTCATTTTCTGAATTCTTTCTGACTCTGAAAGCTCATTCTGAAGAAACTTGAAAATCATGAGGGAGATACAGCCTTCCTTGGTGCCAAATCAATCATAGAATGGTTTGGGTTGGAAGGGACCTTGAAGATCATCTAATTCCACCGCCCCTGCCATGGGCAGGGTACTAAACCAGGTTGCTAAAAGCTCCATCCAAACAGGCCTTGAACACAGTTGGGGGAGTTTCAACTTTGATGTCACTTAGATATTTTTGCAGTTCCTTCAAGCCCACATAATGTCAGAGGGCCAACATGCTCACAGGGACCTGAACAACATGCAGATCTTGAAGAGGTGCTACAGACTTCCTCGCAGTGCTGCTGTTCCCAATTTTAAATGCACATCTCCAGCATATGCTCTT